>NC_137654.1:2723293-2948293 GCF_963422515.1 Blennius ocellaris
TCATATTTTGATATCTGATTCACTTCATAGAGAAACAAATTGAAAGCTGTTAAAAACTCGCACATGATGAGTCATATGGTCAAAATAAACCTGTTTTTATTTCTGGGGTCATTCCATTAAGCTTTGCTGCTACTTGCTTTGGCAGTGCCATCTTGTTATGGTGATCCCCTTCAAAGTTCCTCAAGCTATACTCAAATACACCTTGTGTCAGGTTTCTCCACGTGAGGCAGTAAATACATATCGGTTGGAAAAATACAAGCCCAACTTTAAATAAAAGACAAAACGAGACAAACCCACAACGGCACCATGAGGGTAAAAGTGTGATTATGCCACCAAATGTACTGACCCAAATACATGAAAGCAAACCGAAGCATGAGGGGAGCACATTACCGTCCCTCAGTCTGAGACACAGACAGAGACTCAACTAACGGGACACAACCAACTGAACCAGGCTACAGAAAACATGTCCACTGTCCTGAGGACCAGGAGGACACTGGAGCCTTCAAGGTTTGCGTAGTGTCAAAACAGAGGTTTGCAGCTGGCTTATGGCAATTCATAAGCTTTGTATATAGTGTGTGTATGAATGAAGCTTGATGGGATGTGATAAATACTCATGTCAGTACTCACTATCTGCAAGTAGCTTAAGGTTGGTACTTGTACTTGTACTCGTACTTTGAAAAAGTGATATCATCCAAAAAGGACAAACTGAAACTTGAGTCAGAACAAAACTAAAACCATCATTGAAACATATGTTGTCATACATTTTTATGTTAAATGTTATAGCTGCCCTACCATGGTCCTGCTGGACCCCTGTCCTGCATGCTTCGAATGCCTCCCTGCTGCAGTACAACTAAATGTAATGAGGATGTCTTCACCTCACTCCTCAGGAAGACAAATACGAGCTATACAACCAACACAATTGCCCCGTTCTACATGGTTTGGTGCCTTTATTAGACAGTTGAGACTGCTGACTTGAAGTAATAGGCTGTTTATGGTCAAAAGCACGGGTTTCTCATTCAGATAAGATCTCAGGTATGACGCAAAAGACTTTGGAGAGCAGATTTGGGGATTGTTTTCCTTTTTCTTCTAACTGTGAACTCATGAACACACCCAGCTCAGGGCTCAGTGTATGGACAGAGCTCTCGCCACGAACACCGTGGCTGCTGTGCTCACCTTTCACACAACACAACCACAGACCTCTTGGACCCAGGTTGGTAGTGTCGGGACCTGTGCAGATGGATCCAGCCGCAGACTCACAGAGTTCCATGAAATCAGATTCATTGTAGACAGGTTCAGAGAAGACAAGGAAACGCAGGTGAAACAGGAGCAACAGATGACAAGATGAGCCGACAGGCGGAGAGGGTGTAGATACACAAGGTAGAACTGATTATGACAAACAGGGGCACACAGAGGGAGAAGGCCATTGGTTAATTAAAAACGTGAAGTGAGACCCACAGGGGCAGACGGACACAGAGACCTGACAGGGAGGCCTCCTGAAGTCCATCCCAAACGTGAGACAAGCAGCAGACGGTTTGTCCTCAGTCACTTCAGAATCCACAATGTTCCTCATCAATGCAAGGTTCCACTATTGCCCTTGTTTTGGTGTGAGGTGTTCCTCAGATGGCTATGGGCTGGATTACCCTCATTGTGATCTACACTCTTCCTCCCCTTTGTGCTGTAAAGAGGTGTCACCATCCTGACATGTGACCCTGGAGATTCTGTAGAAAAGGTCAGAACAGGAATATTTCAGACCATAGCTTTAAGCCACACGAAAGTGTCTCTGCTGTCATCGACTGGACGGACTGTGTGGGGCTCAAGGTCTTTTGGGTATTCCTACACTTCACTCTGCACAAACATTCTAATAAGACCTTATGTCTCTGCTTTAGAGATAATTATTTGCTCCATTGAACTCATGGGTTTTTTGGATCATGATTTTCAGGTTCCTGTCTTCATTGGAAGGCCCTACCTGTAGTTTGTAGCTCCTATTGTCTTTGTTAATTGATTCTAAAATAGCCACCATTGGGTTCAGGGGAGGGCACACTGAACTAAACAATCCAGCAGGATGCAGCCAGCTGTGCTTTCATTGGTCATAGAACATCAGCGTGGGGACACAGACTGGTCCTCTGAGGACATCATGGATTAGTCCTGCTACTTTTCTCTAAAGACACGAGAAGATGCCTTCACATTTATTCTGCTTGATCACAACATGGCTTTATATTTTGCTTGTTTTGGTTGTGATTATATTAAACTACAGTAATTAATGAGATTTTCCTTTGAGGTGGGTTTCATTTACATTTAAGATTTGGACGTGTGTGCCCCAACACACACACACACACACACACACACACACACACACACACACACACACACACACACACACACACACACACACACACACACACACACACACACACACACAAACACACACACACACACACACACACACCATCAGGGACAGACTTAACATTTTACTTATGACATTTGACTTTTCTCTTGTTCTAAATCAGGAAGCTCCTGACAGATTAAAGTATATACTGTCAAAATACCTGAGGTGTCTCTGTGTGTGTGTGTGTGTGTGTGTGTGTGTGTGTGTGTGTGTGTGTGTGTGTGTGTGTGTGTGTGTGTGTGTGTGTGTGTGTGTGTGTTATCAGATAGGCAGAGGGCTCTCAGTGTGACTGCTCGACAGGGATTTAAGGAATAAACCTAGTTGACAGGAAAAAAACAGCTTCGTTTAAAGGGTCTTGCTAAACCCTTGTGAAACACAAACACACACCTGTGCACGTGCACACACACACACACACACACACACACACACACACTGCTCCCCCACTTGCTTGCTGACTGACTGGCGTGTTGGCAGACAGACCTGCCCACCCGTTGGTTTTCTTCTTTCTCTCAGGCCTCAGTTCAGGAGCGACAGCCTCCTTTCT
Source organism: Blennius ocellaris (assembly GCF_963422515.1). Taxonomy (NCBI): domain Eukaryota; kingdom Metazoa; phylum Chordata; class Actinopteri; order Blenniiformes; family Blenniidae; genus Blennius; species Blennius ocellaris. Next base: position 2,726,224 of record NC_137654.1, read on the forward strand.
GTGAAGACGAGCTTCTTAACTGACAAGCCTTCCTTATCCACAACCAATAACCACCACACACACACACACACACACACACACACACACCTCTCTCAGTTATCACCAGCTGAACCAGGGAGGAGCAACATCCACGACTCAGAGGAAATGTGATGAGCATTAACGTCAGCTTTCCTCAAGCCACCGTTCTTCCAGTGACTACCTGCCTCTCTGGCTGCTTTTGTCTGTTTGTCAAACACAGTGTCCTGTTGTCAGTCTTTGTGATTGGATAGAAAGCAAACGGTTCTGTGCATGTACAAAAATGACCCCAGTAATAGGCTTTTTCTTGTCAATGTGCAGAAACTTGGCAAAAATATAAAATCTTCCAGAGAGGTTTTACTAATTATTGTTCCCAAGATGTTGCACTTTCTCAATATAATGATGTCGTTTCTCTCACTGAGACACTGAAGACAATTGTGGAGACAAATCTATATTTGTAATCACGAATATAATGAACACCTCAAACTCAAATCCTCATCTGAAAACGGTTGTTCATCTAAATTTTGATCCGGACATCAGACATTCCAATGTGAAAACTGTATAAATAGCATTTCCACAACAGTTGGATCATTTGATTGTACACAAAGCTGTGATTGACTGAATAATGGCCGTAGGATCGTTACAGGACAAGACGTGACACTAAAACATCAAGGTTTTAGCAGTGAAGAATATTTGGGTGACACTTTGTTGTTGCTCCTCTCGTACACACACACACACACACACACACACACACACACACACACACACACACACACACACACACACACACACACACACACACACACACACACACACACACACACACACACACACACACACACACACACACACACACTTCCCTTCATGACCTGGACTATGTAGCTGTTGTACCAGATCACAAAATACTCCTATTGGTCCTGAACTTGTCAGACTGTAAAGTTTTGTTTTGAAGGATCCACTAAGGAAATGAAACCATGATTGACGTCAGACTCTGGTTTTCACCTGGTCACTGTGACTGGCTGACGTTTCCTCAGCTGCCCTCCACAGCTTCTGATATGAGAGATTCTTTGTTTTGCTCCTTTTTACTTCTTCGAATCTCTTTGTTGCTCTTGTTGATCCCACAGTTTTGACTTTTTGAACTAACAAATCTTATAATGCCAATAATATAACCTTTGTGACAGTTTCAAAAGAAGGAAGCAAATAACGAATCTGGACTTCACTTGTCTGGTGCTTTTCAACTGAGTGAGCAGTTGTGTTGTGAGGAGAAGTGATGTTAAAGCGTGTCCTTCCTGTCGTCCTGCAGCGGCGGTGGACTACCTGGCCAAGAACGTGGGTCTGTCCAGCCAGAGGAGGGTGAAGCTGGCCGACCACTCCGCTGTCCTGGGGCTGCTGCAGGTGGAGACTGGGCAGGCCTACTAGCTCCTGCAGACTGTCCAGCCTGGTCACCAGCACCACCTGCTCCTCCCACCTCCTCCCACCTCCTCCAACCTGCTCCAACCTGCTCCAACCTGCTCCAACCTGCTCCAACCTGCTCCAACCTCCTCCCACCTCCTCCCACCTCCTCCAACCTGCTCCAACCTGCTCCAACCTGCTCCAACCTCCTCCAACCTCCTCCCACCTGCTCCAAACTCCTCCCACCTCCTCCCACCTCCTCCCACCTCCTCCAACCTGCTCCAACCTGCTCCAACCTGCTCCAACCTGCTCCAACCTGCTCCAACCTCCTCCCACCTCCTCCAACCTCCTCCCACCTCCTCCCACCTCCTCCCACCTCCTCCAACCTCCTCCCACCTCCTCCCACCTCCTCCAACCTGCTCCAACCTGCTCCAACCTGCTCCAACCTCCTCCCACCTGCTCCAACCTCCTCCAACCTCCTCCAACCTGCTCCAACCTGCTCCAACCTGCTCCAACCTCCTCCAACCTCCTCCCACCTCCTCCAACCTGCTCCAACCTGCTCCAACCTGCTCCAACCTGCTCCAACCTCCTCCAACCTCCTCCCACCTGCTCCAAACTCCTCCCACCTCCTCCCACCTCCTCCCACCTCCTCCAACCTGCTCCAACCTGCTCCAACCTGCTCCAACCTGCTCCAATCTGCTCCAACCTCCTCCAACCTGCTCCAACCTCCTCTCACCTCCTCCCACCTCCTCCCACCTCCTCCAACCTGCTCCAACCTGCTCCAACCTCCTCCAACCTGCTCCAACCTCCTCCCACCTCCTCCCACCTCCTCCCACCTCCTCCAACCTCCTCCAACCTGCTCCAATCTGCTCCAACCTCCTCCAACCTCCTCCCACCTGCTCCAACCTGCTCCAACCTCCTCCAACCTCCTCCAACCTGCTCCAACCTGCTCCAACCTCCTCCCACCTGCTCCAACCTCCTCCCACCTCCTCCCACCTCATCCAACCTCCTCCCACCTGCTCCAACCTGCTCCAACCTCCTCCAACCTCCTCCAACCTGCTCCAACCTGCTCCCACCTCCTCCCACCTGCTCCAACCTGCTCCCACCTCCTCCAACCTGCTCCAACCTCCTCCAACCTGCTCCAACCTGCTCCCACCTCCTCCAACCTGCTCCAACCTCCTCCAACCTCCTCCCACCTCCTCCCACCTCATCCAACCTGCTCCAACCTGCTCCAACCTCCTCCAACCTCCTCCCACCTCCTCCCACCTCATCCAACCTGCTCCAACCTGCTCCAAACTCCTCCAACCTTCTCCCACCTCCTCCCACCTCATCCAACTTGCTCCAACCTGCTCCCACCTCATCCAACCTGCTCCCACCTCCTCCAACCTGCTCCCACCTCCTCCAACCTGCTCCCACCTCCTCCAACCTGCTCCAACCTGCTCCAACCTCCTCCAACCTTCTCCCACCTCCTCCCACCTCATCCAACCTGCTCCAACCTGCTCCCACCTCATCCCACCTGCTCCAACCTGCTCCAACCTGCTCCAACCTGCTCCAACCTCCTCCCACCTGCTCCAACCTCCTCCAACCTCCTCCAACCTGCTCCAACCTGCTCCAACCTGCTCCAACCTCCTCCAACCTCCTCCCACCTCCTCCAACCTGCTCCAACCTGCTCCAACCTGCTCCAACCTGCTCCAACCTCCTCCAACCTCCTCCCACCTGCTCCAAACTCCTCCCACCTCCTCCCACCTCCTCCCACCTCCTCCAACCTGCTCCAACCTGCTCCAACCTGCTCCAACCTGCTCCAATCTGCTCCAACCTCCTCCAACCTGCTCCAACCTCCTCTCACCTCCTCCCACCTCCTCCCACCTCCTCCAACCTGCTCCAACCTGCTCCAACCTCCTCCAACCTGCTCCAACCTCCTCCCACCTCCTCCCACCTCCTCCCACCTCCTCCAACCTCCTCCAACCTGCTCCAATCTGCTCCAACCTCCTCCAACCTCCTCCCACCTGCTCCAACCTGCTCCAACCTCCTCCAACCTCCTCCAACCTGCTCCAACCTGCTCCAACCTCCTCCCACCTGCTCCAACCTCCTCCCACCTCCTCCCACCTCATCCAACCTCCTCCCACCTGCTCCAACCTGCTCCAACCTCCTCCAACCTCCTCCAACCTGCTCCAACCTGCTCCCACCTCCTCCCACCTGCTCCAACCTGCTCCCACCTCCTCCAACCTGCTCCAACCTCCTCCAACCTGCTCCAACCTGCTCCCACCTCCTCCAACCTGCTCCAACCTCCTCCAACCTCCTCCCACCTCCTCCCACCTCATCCAACCTGCTCCAACCTGCTCCAACCTCCTCCAACCTCCTCCCACCTCCTCCCACCTCATCCAACCTGCTCCAACCTGCTCCAAACTCCTCCAACCTTCTCCCACCTCCTCCCACCTCATCCAACTTGCTCCAACCTGCTCCCACCTCATCCAACCTGCTCCCACCTCCTCCAACCTGCTCCCACCTCCTCCAACCTGCTCCCACCTCCTCCAACCTGCTCCAACCTGCTCCAACCTCCTCCAACCTTCTCCCACCTCCTCCCACCTCATCCAACCTGCTCCAACCTGCTCCCACCTCATCCCACCTGCTCCAACCTGCTCCCACCTCATCCAACCTCCTCCAACCTGCTCCTCCAACCTGCTCCTCCCACCTCCTCCCACCTGCTCCAAACGGGGGCGGGGGGGACACCTCTGTCAGGATCTTCAGGAGAGCAGATTCCTTCCGGTCATTCCTCACTTGGAGTCCCTGGTTTCTTTGCAGCTGCAGATGTTCTTGTTTCCATGGTTTCTTTAAAGCGACAGAGCTTCACAACACGTTGACCATTAAACAGCACATGTCCAGGATCCTTCAGCCCAGAGGGGTCAAACACAAACAGGACATCCTGGAAGCTCACATTGATGCACTTTATGCTAAATGTTATATGGACATATTTTAATTTTGAAAACCTGCAAAAGCCTACTAAGGACAGGATTCAAGCAGCATTGAGCATGCAGGTTTCCAGGTTTCCACAAATCCACACTCTGAGACTTCCAAAGTCGCTGGGAAGGTTGAACTCATCTCCTGGCTTTGAAGCATCTACTGTTCACTTTTGGGTCCAATGGTTGTTTTTTCTCATCTTAATGAACAAATGTAGTTTCCTTTTGAGTCCGTTTCCTTTTGAAAGTGGCACCGTCCAGACGTCCTCCATCCAGAAGACTCTCCGGTCAGACTGGACGTGACGTCCTCCATCCAGAAGACTCTCCGGTCAGACTGGACGTGACGTCCTCCATCCAGAAGACTCTCCGGTCAGAGTGGACGTGACGTCCTCCATCCAGAAGACTCTCCGGTCAGAGTGGACGTGACGTCCTCCATCCAGAAGACTCTCCGGTCAGACTGGACGTGACGTCCTCCATCCAGAAGACTCTCCGGTCAGAGTGGACGTGACGTCCTCCATCCAGAAGACTCTCCGGTCAGAGTGGACGTGACGTCCTCCATCCAGAAGACTCTCCGGTCAGAGTGGACGTGACGTCCTCCATCCAGAAGACTCTCCGGTCAGACTGGACGTGACGTCCTCCATCCAGAAGACTCTCCGGTCAGAGTGGACGTGACGTCCTCCATCCAGAAGACTCTCCGGTCAGAGTGGACGTGACGTCCTCCATCCAGAAGACTCTCCGGTCAGAGTGGACGTGACGTCCTCCATCCAGAAGACTCTCCGGTCAGAGTGGACGTGACGTCCTCCATCCAGAAGACTCTCCGGTCAGAGTGGACGTGACGTCCTCCATCCAGAAGACTCTCCGGTCAGAGTGGACGTGACGTCCTCCATCCAGAAGACTCTCCGGTCAGACTGGACGTGACGTCACCAGCAGCCATGATTCCTCTTTCTCTCACCTGATCTGGAGCTGGACTGTTTTACTGAAGTACTCCTCAGTGTTGCTCGGTCGACCTCTGACCTGCCGTCACATTGTAACACACACACACACACACACACACACACACACACACACACACACACACACACACACACACACACACACACACACACACACACACACACACACACACAGAGAAGATGATTCAGAATGAGAGAGCCACATACTGAGCCTTGTGAACTGCTTTCAGGCAAAACTGCTTCTGGCTGAGCTGAAGGATCATTTGAGACCAAACAATCATTTAACGTATTTAAAAATGAAAATCTGTCTACTTTACTTTATGTTTGACCCACTTTGCTCCACTTTGATGCCATTTCTTCAATATGTTATCCTTTGGTTGTAGGAATATGAGTTGTTTTCCAGAGGAAGTCACGTGGCAGCATCACTGCTTCGTATCCAGAATTTGACATTGTTTTGTACTCGTGTTGCCACAGGAGCCAGGAAAGCCTCTCAGATGCTGGCTGCAGTGACCTTCTACCTTGTGTATATATATATATATTGATATATTTTTTTTTTTTTTCCAATGACCAAAACAAGGAAAGCACTGATGATCAAATGTACAGATTACACTTACCTCTATCCGCCTCCTGTTTAACCTCTTGGTCCGTTTTCTGCTTGTTTTTATTCAGCTTTCTGTTTGGCATGGACGTCTGTCTCCATAGTATAATTTATTCTATCTGTAAAAAGTATTAGACTAGTGAAAACTTTGTATTGGCATTTACTCCTTCAGCCTCTCAGTATGTGTAACACTGGCGTAACTGTTCATTAAAGCTACAACTGGACCAAGACCACAGGACCAGTCCACTGGATCTCTTATTGTTTGGCTGCTGGGGGCGGAGCTGGAATCACATCTGGACCAGGGAAACACCTGCAACCTTTCTTTGGGACAAATCAGCTCCACATTGGAAGGTTGCAGGTTTGAGTCCCATGTCTGCCTGCCTACATGGCGAAGTGTCTTTGGGCAAGACACCGGACCGCAAACTGCCTGTGTGAATGTAGCGAGAGTGAGTGGTTGGTGGTGGTCAGAGGGTGAATGTAGTGAGAGAGTGAGTGGTTGGTGGTGGTCAGAGGGTGAATGTAGTGAGAGAGAGAGTGGTTGGTGGTGGTCAGAGGGTGAATGTAGTGAGAGAGTAAGTGGTTGGTGGTGGTCAGAGGGTGAATGTAGTGAGAGAGAGAGAGTGGTTGGTGGTGGTCAGAGGGTGAATGTAGTGAGAGAGTGAGTGGTTGGTGGTGGTCAGAGGGTGAATGTAGTGAGAGAGAGAGTGGTTGGTGGTGGTCAGAGGGTGAGAGAGTGAGAGAGAGAGTGGTTGGTGGTGGTCAGAGGGTGAATGTAGTGAGAGAGTGAGTGGTTGGTGGTGGTCAGAGGGTGAATGTAGTGAGAGAGAGAGTGGTTGGTGGTGGTCAGAGGGTGAATGTAGTGAGAGAGTGAGTGGTTGGTGGTGGTCAGAGGGTGAATGTAGTGAGAGAGAGAGTGGTTGGTGGTGGTCAGACGGTGAGAGAGTGAGAGAGAGAGTGGTTGGTGGTGGTCAGAGGGTGAATGTAGTGAGAGAGTGAGTGGTTGGTGGTGGTCAGAGGGTGAATGTAGTGAGAGAGTGAGTGGTTGGTAGTGGTCAGAGGGTGAATGTAGTGAATGGGTGAGTGGTTGGTGGTGGTCAGAGGGTGAATGTAGTGAGAGAGAGAGTGGTTGGTGGTGGTCAGACGGTGAGAGAGTGAGAGAGAGAGTGGTTGGTGGTGGTCAGAGGGTGAATGTAGTGAGAGAGTGAGTGGTTGGTGGTGGTCAGACGGTGAGAGAGTGAGAGAGAGAGTGGTTGGTGGTGGTCAGAGGGTGAATGTAGTGAGAGAGAGAGAGTGGTTGGTGGTGGTCAGAGGGTGAATGTAGTGAGAGAGTGAGTGGTTGGTGGTGGTCAGAGGGTGAATGTAGTGAGAGAGTGAGTGGTTGGTGGTGGTCAGAGGGTGAATATAGTGAGAGAGAGAGTGGTTGGTGGTGGTCAGAGGGTGAATGTAGTGAGAGAGAGAGTGGTTGGTGGTGGTCAGAGGGTGAATGTAGTGAGAGAGTGAGTGGTTGTTGGTGGTCAGAGGGTGAGAGAGTGAGAGAGTGAGTGGTTGGTGGTGGTCAGAGGGTGAATGTAGTGAGAGAGAGAGTGGTTGGTGGTGGTCAGAGGGTGAATGTAGTGAGAGAGAGTGGTTGGTGGTGGTCAGAGGGTGAATGTAGTGAGAGAGAGAGAGTGGTTGGTGGTGGTCAGAGGGTGAATGTAGTGAGAGAGAGAGTGGTTGGTGGTGGTCAGAGGGTGAATGTAGTGAGAGAGAGTGGTTGGTGGTGGTCAGAGGGTGAATGTAGTGAGAGAGAGAGAGTGGTTGGTGGTGGTCAGAGGGTGAATGTAGTGAGAGAGTGAGTGGTTGGTGGTGGTCAGAGGGTGAATGTAGTGAGAGAGTGAGTGGTTGGTGGTGGTCAGAGGGTGAATGTAGTGAGAGAGAGAGTGGTTGGTGGTGGTCAGAGGGTGAATGTAGTGAGAGAGAGTGGTTGGTGGTGGTCAGAGGGTGAATGTAGTGAGAGAGAGAGAGTGGTTGGTGGTGGTCAGAGGGTGAATGTAGTGAGAGAGAGAGAGTGGTTGGTGGTGGTCAGAGGGTGAATGTAGTGAGAGAGAGTGGTTGGTGGTGGTCAGAGGGTGAATGTAGTGAGAGAGAGAGAGTGGTTGGTGGTGGTCAGAGGGTGAATGTAGTGAGAGAGTGAGTGGTTGGTGGTGGTCAGAGGGTGAATGTAGTGAGAGAGTGAGTGGTTGGTGGTGGTCAGAGGGTGAATGTAGTGAGAGAGAGAGTGGTTGGTGGTGGTCAGAGGGTGAATGTAGTGAGAGAGAGTGGTTGGTGGTGGTCAGAGGGTGAATGTAGTGAGAGAGAGAGAGTGGTTGGTGGTGGTCAGAGGGTGAATGTAGTGAGAGAGAGAGTGGTTGGTGGTGGTCAGAGGGTGAATGTAGTGAGAGAGTGAGTGGTTGGTGGTGGTCAGAGGGTGAATGTAGTGAGAGAGAGAGTGGTTGGTGGTGGTCAGAGGGTGAGAGAGTGAGAAAGTGAGTGGTTGGTGGTGGTCAGAGGGTGAATGTAGCGAGAGTGAGTGGTTGGTGGTGGTCAGAGGGTGAGAGAGTGAGAGAGTGAGTGGTTGGTGGTGGTCAGAGGGTGAGCGAGTGAGAGAGTGAGTGGTTGGTGGTGGTCAGAGGGTGAGAGAGTGAGAGAGTGAGTAGTTGGTGGTGGTCAGAGGGTGAGAGAGTGAGAGAGTGAGTGGTTGGTGGTGGTCAGAGGGTGAGAGAGTGAGAGAGTGAGTGGTTGGTGGTGGTCAGAGGGTGAATGTAGTGAGAGAGAGAGTGGTTGGTGGTGGTCAGAGGGTGAATGTAGTGAGAGAGAGTGGTTGGTGGTGGTCAGAGGGTGAATGTAGTGAGAGAGTGAGTGGTTGGTGGTGGTCAGAGGGTGAGAGAGTGAGAGAGTGTGTAGTTGGTGGTGGTCAGAGGGTGAATGTAGTGAGAGAGTGAGTGGTTGGTGGTGGTCAGAGGGTGAGAGAGTGAGAGAGTGAGTGGTTGGTGGTGGTCAGAGGGTGAATTTAGCGAGAGTGAGTGGTTGGTGGCGGTCAGAGGGTGAGAGAGTGAGAGAGTGAGTGGTTGGTGGTGGTCAGAGGGTGAATGTAGTGAGAGAGAGGGTGGTTGTGGTGGTCAGAGGGTGAATGTAGTGAGAGAGAGTGGTTGGTGGTGGTCAGAGGGTGAATGTAGTGAGAGAGTGAGTGGTTAGTGGTGGTCAGAGGGTGAGAGAGTGAGAGAGTGAGTGGTTGGTGGTGGTCAGAGGGTGAATGTAGTGAGAGAGAGAGTGGTTGGTGGTGGTCAGAGGGTGAATGTAGTGAGAGAGAGTGGTTGGTGGTGGTCAGAGGGTGAATGTAGTGAGAGAGTGAGTGGTTGGTGGTGGTCAGAGGGTGAATGTAGTGAGAGAGAGTGGTTGGTGGTGGTCAGAGGGTGAATGTAGTGAGAGAGAGAGAGTGGTTGGTGGTGGTCAGAGGGTGAATGTAGTGAGAGAGAGAGTGGTTGGTGGTGGTCAGAGGGTGAATGTAGTGAGAGAGTGAGTGGTTGGTGGTGGTCAGAGGGTGAATGTAGTGAGAGAGAGAGTGGTTGGTGGTGGTCAGAGGGTGAATGTAGTGAGAGAGAGTGGTTGGTGGTGGTCAGAGGGTGAATGTAGTGAGAGAGAGAGAGTGGTTGGTGGTGGTCAGAGGGTGAATGTAGTGAGAGAGAGAGTGGTTGGTGGTGGTCAGAGGGTGAATGTAGTGAGAGAGTGAGTGGTTGGTGGTGGTCAGAGAGTGAATGTAGTGAGAGAGAGAGTGGTTGGTGGTGGTCAGAGGGTGAATGTAGTGAGAGAGTGAGTGGTTGGTGGTGGTCAGAGGGTGAGAGAGTGAGAGAGTGAGTAGTTGGTGGTGGTCAGAGGGTGAGAGAGTGAGAGAGTGAGTGGTTGGTGGTGGTCAGAGGGTGAGAGAGTGAGAGAGTGAGTGGTTGGTGGTGGTCAGAGGGTGAATGTAGTGAGAGAGAGAGTGGTTGGTGGTGGTCAGAGGGTGAATGTAGTGAGAGAGAGTGGTTGGTGGTGGTCAGAGGGTGAATGTAGTGAGAGAGTGAGTGGTTGGTGGTGGTCAGAGGGTGAGAGAGTGAGAGAGTGTGTAGTTGGTGGTGGTCAGAGGGTGAATGTAGTGAGAGAGTGAGTGGTTGGTGGTGGTCAGAGGGTGAGAGAGTGAGAGAGTGAGTGGTTGGTGGTGGTCAGAGGGTGAATGTAGTGAGAGAGAGTGGTTGGTGGTGGTCAGAGGGTGAATGTAGTGAGAGAGTGGTTGGTGGTGGTCAGAGGGTGAATGTAGTGAGAGAGTGAGTGGTTGGTGGTGGTCAGAGGGTGAATGTAGTGAGAGAGAGAGTGGTTGGTGGTGGTCAGAGGGTGAATGTAGTGAGAGAGTGAGTGGTTGGTGGTGGTCAGAGGGTGAATGTAGTGAGAGAGAGTGGTTGGTGGTGGTCAGAGGGTGAATGTAGTGAGAGAGTGAGTGGTTGGTGGTGGTCAGAGGGTGAGAGAGTGAGAGAGTGTGTAGTTGGTGGTGGTCAGAGGGTGAATGTAGTGAGAGAGTGAGTGGTTGGTGGTGGTCAGAGGGTGAGAGAGTGAGAGAGTGAGTGGTTGGTGGTGGTCAGAGGGTGAAATTAGCGAGAGTGAGTGGTTGGTGGTGGTCAGAGGGTGAGAGAGTGAGAGAGTGAGTGGTTGGTGGTGGTCAGAGGGTGAATGTAGTGAGAGAGAGGGTGGTTGGTGGTGGTCAGAGGGTGAATGTAGTGAGAGAGAGTGGTTGGTGGTGGTCAGAGGGTGAATGTAGTGAGAGAGAGAGAGTGGTTGGTGGTGGTCAGAGGGTGAATGTAGTGAGAGAGAGAGTGGTTGGTGGTGGTCAGAGGGTGAATGTAGTGAGAGAGTGAGTGGTTAGTGGTGGTCCGAGGGTGAATGTAGTGAGAGAGAGAGTGGTTGGTGGTGGTCAGAGTGTGAGAGAGTGAGAGAGTGAGTGGTTGGTGGTGGTCAGAGGGTGAATGTAGTGAGAGAGAGAGTGGTTGGTGGTGGTCAGAGGGTGGGAGAGTGAGAGAGTGAGTGGTTGGTGGTGGTCAGAGGGTGAATGCAGTGAGAGAGTGAGTGGTTGGTGGTGGTCAGAGGGTGAATGTAGTGAGAGAGTGAGTGGTTGGTGGTGGTCAGAGGGTGAATGTAGTGAGAGAGATAGTGGTTGGTGGTGGTCAGAGGGTGAATGTAGTGAGAGAGTGAGTGGTTGGTGGTGGTCAGAGGGTGAATGTAGTGAGAGAGTGAGTGGTTGGTGGTGGTCAGAGGGTGAATGTAGTGAGAGAGAGAGTGGTTGGTGGTGGTCAGAGGGTGAATGTAGTGAGAGAGAGAGTGGTTGGTGGTGGTCAGAGGGTGAATGTAGTGAGAGAGTGGTTGGTGGTGGTCAGAAGGTGAATGTAGTGAGAGAGTGGTTGGTGGTGGTCAGAGGGTGAATGTAGTGAGAGAGTGAGTGGTTGGTGGTGGTCAGAGGGTGAATGTAGTGAGAGAGAGAGAGTGGTTGGTGGTGGTCAGAGGGTGAGAGTGAGAGAGAGAGAGTGGTTGGTGGTGGTCAGAGGGTGAGAGAGTGAGAGAGTGAGTGGTTGGTGGTGGTCAGAGGGTGAATGTAGTGAGAGAGTGAGTGGTTGGTGGTGGTCAGAGGGTGAGAGAGTGAGAGAGTGAGTGGTTGGTGGTGGTCAGAGGGTGAATGTAGTGAGAGAGTGAGTGGTTGGTGGTGGTCAGAGGGTGAATGTAGTGAGATAGAGAGTGGTTGGTGGTGGTCAGAGGGTGAATGTAGTGAGAGAGAGAGTGGTTGGTGGTGGTCAGAAGGTGAATGTAGTGAGAGAGTGAGTGGTTGGTGGTGGTCAGAGGGTGAATGTAGTGAGAGAGAGTGGTTGGTGGTGGTCAGGGGGTGAATGTAGTGAGAGAGTGGTTGGTGGTGGTCAGAGGGTGAATGTAGTGAGAGAGAGTGGTTGGTGGTGGTCTGAGGGTGAATGTAGTGAGAGAGAGTGGTTGGTGGTGGTCAGAGGGTGAGAGAGTGAGAGAGAGAGAGAGAGAGAGTGGTTGGTGGTGGTCAGAGGGTGAATGTAGTGAGAGAGTGAGTGGTTGGTGGTGGTCAGAGGGTGAATGTAGTGAGAGAGAGAGTGGTTGGTGGTGGTCAGAGGGTGAATGTAGTGAGAGAGTGAGTGGTTGGTGGTGGTCAGAGGGTGAATGTAGTGAGAGAGAGAGTGGTTGGTGGTGGTCAGAGGGTGAATGTAGTGAGAGAGTGAGTGGTTGGTGGTGGTTAGAGGGTGAGAGAGTGAGAGAGAGAGAGTGGTTGGTGGTTGTCAGAGGGTGAATGTAGTGAGAGAGTGAGTGGTTGGTGGTGGTCAGAGGGTGAATGTAGTGAGAGAGAGAGAGTGGTTGGTGGTGGTCAGAGGGTGAATGTAGTGAGAGAGTGAGTGGTTGGTGGTGGTCAGAGGGTGAATGTAGTGAGAGAGTGAGTGGTTGGTGGTGGTCAGAGGGTGAATGTAGTGAGAGAGAGAGTGGTTGGTGGTGGTCAGAGGGTGAATGTAGTGAGAGAGAGAGTGGTTGGTGGTGGTCAGAGGGTGAATGTAGTGAGAGAGTGGTTGGTGGTGGTCAGAAGGTGAATGTAGTGAGAGAGTGGTTGGTGGTGGTCAGAGGGTGAATGTAGTGAGAGAGTGAGTGGTTGGTGGTGGTCAGAGGATGAATGTAGTGAGAGAGAGAGAGTGGTTGGTGGTGGTCAGAGGGTGAGAGTGAGAGAGAGAGAGTGGTTGGTGGTGGTCAGAGGGTGAGAGAGTGAGAGAGTGAGTGGTTGGTGGTGGTCAGAGGGTGAATGTAGTGAGAGAGTGAGTGGTTGGTGGTGGTCAGAGGGTGAATGTAGTGAGAGAGAGAGTGGTTGGTGGTGGTCAGAGGGTGAATGTAGTGAGAGAGAGAGTGGTTGGTGGTGGTCAGAGGGTGAATGTAGTGAGAGAGAGAGTGTTTGGTGGTGGTCAGAGGGTGAATGTAGTGAGAGAGAGAGTGGTTGGTGGTGGTCAGAGGGTGAATGTAGTGAGAGAGAGAGTGGTTGGTGGTGGTCAGAGGGTGAATGTAGTGAGAGAGAGAGTGTTTGGTGGTGGTCAGAGGGTGAATGTAGTGAGAGAGTGTTTGGTGGTGGTCCGAAGGTGAATGTAGTGAGAGAGTGAGTGGTTGGTGGTGGTCAGAGGGTGAATGTAGTGAGAGAGAGTGGTTGGTGGTGGTCAGAGGGTGAATGTAGTGAGAGAGTGGTTGGTGGTGGTCAGAAGGTGAATGTAGTGAGAGAGTGAGTGGTTGGTGGTGGTCAGAGGGTGAATGTAGTGAGAGAGAGTGGTTGGTGGTGGTCAGGGGGTGAATGTAGTGAGAGAGTGGTTGGTGGTGGTCAGAGGGTGAATGTAGTGAGAGAGAGTGGTTGGTGGTGGTCTGAGGGTGAATGTAGTGAGAGAGAGTGGTTGGTGGTGGTCAGAGGGTGAGAGAGTGAGAGAGAGAGAGAGAGAGAGTGGTTGGTGGTGGTCAGAGGGTGAATGTAGTGAGAGAGTGAGTGGTTGGTGGTGGTCAGAGGGTGAATGTAGTGAGAGAGAGAGTGGTTGGTGGTGGTCAGAGGGTGAATGTAGTGAGAGAGTGAGTGGTTGGTGGTGGTCAGAGGGTGAATGTAGTGAGAGAGAGAGTGGTTGGTGGTGGTCAGAGGGTGAATGTAGTGAGAGAGTGAGTGGTTGGTGGTGGTTAGAGGGTGAGAGAGTGAGAGAGAGAGAGTGGTTGGTGGTTGTCAGAGGGTGAATGTAGTGAGAGAGTGAGTGGTTGGTGGTGGTCAGAGGGTGAATGTAGTGAGAGAGAGAGAGTGGTTGGTGGTGGTCAGAGGGTGAATGTAGTGAGAGAGAGAGAGTGGTTGGTGGTGGTCAGAGGGTGAATGTAGTGAGAGAGAGAGTGGTTGGTGGTGGTCAGAGGGTGAATGTAGTGAGAGAGTGAGTGGTTGGTGGTGGTCAGAGGGTGAATGTAGTGAATGGGTGAGTGGTTGGTGGTGGTCAGAGGGTGAATGTAGTGAATGGGTGAGTGGTTGGTGGTGGTCAGAGGGTGAATGTAGTGAATGGGTGAGTGGTTGGTGGTGGTCAGAGGGTGAATGTAGTGAATGGGTGAGTGGTTGGTGGTGGTCAGAGGGTGAATGTAGTGAATGGGTGAGTGGTTGGTGGTGGTCAGAGGGTGAATGTAGTGAATGGGTGAGTGGTTGGTGGTGGTCAGAGAGTCGGAGAGTGAATGCAGATAACAAAACTCATAAAGGTGTAAATAAGATTGATTTTTTCTCAATGATGCTGATTCATGTTTGTGTTTTGGTACGGGCATGTTAGCAACATTTGTTTTTCAAGGCATAATAAGTCATGTTTTGAAGATGTGGGATTCAGTGGATGTTTCAGAGCAGCTTGTGTTTCTTTATGAAGATGTTCTCTCATTTTTTCATGACTAACATGAAGCTGGATGTGTCAGGATGTGAGAGGATGGACCCAAGTGGAGACTCCCAAGTTACTACAAAACAGAGTTTTTTATTGGAAAAGGTCCAGGGAACACAAGCAAAGACGTGGAAACAGAGACGACAAGACGAGCTGAGAGAAACAACAGAGGGTTTAAACACACAGGGAGAGGGAGACGCCGGAGGAACTCATCCTGACAGGAGCACAGAGGCAAATTTAAAACGTGAGGTGAGACAAACAGGGACAGACAGAGACAGAGACCTGACAGGATGACGATGTGATAATCTATGATCCTTCAGCAGAAGATGACTGAACTGTGGAAACTCCGGAGACCAAATGGTATCACGTTCCTCAAATTGTTCTCATGAGCCAGAATGCAACTGGATATTTTTAGGAGGACAAGACTTTGACCTCCTCACACAAACACAATGAGCAAAGTCACGCAATCTAGTTTCAGCGGCAGGTTCAGCACTTCTCCAAGTCAACCTCTGAAGACGAAGCTGTGATGAAGAGAAGCAGGTGTGTCTCAAGCTGCAGCCGAGACGAAGGCGTCAGGACGCTTTGTCCAGCCACTGCTTCCCAGAGGTGGGACACCTTCAGAGGACGTCTGCTCCCTCATTGGAGGAACAAGATGTTGGTATGAAAGCAATGGGGACAAGCTCATGAAATGAAGCAGACCTACTGTCTGCCAGATTCTGCTGAATTCAGTAATGATGAAGTATTATTATGTCGAATCTTCCTTTTGGTTGACTGCTGGAGAGACGTTAAGCTGAACACGGTGTTGAGACTCAGTCAGTCTTTAGAGAAGAGCCAAGAAAACAACTTCATAAGACAAACTTTTAAACATTTAACAATAGAAAGGATCAATTCAAATCTAAAGTGGAGTTCATGACAAAAAAATATTGCTTGAAATGTGCAAAAATATAGACAAAAAAATAGAAAAATCTCAAACCCTGGCCATGTGATGTTTTCTCATCACTGATTCTGAGGAAGATGAGGAAGCTGCAGTGACCCAGCATGAGATGACGTCTTCAACAGGAAAAGTGACACACCTGAAATATGGCAAAGCTTTGTCACTGGCACAAGTTGTAGACCCTCTGAGGAGCAGGTGGTGAGAAGGTAAAGCTGGATTTAAGATCCGTATGAAGTTTAGTTCGGGTACCAAAGGTTTCATTTTGGGGCAAAACCAGTAATAAGACATTGTTCTGAAATGTCTGTATTGGCTGTCATGGCTCCAATGATCGAACTGAATCTTATTTACCACTTTTAAATAACCGAGTCCTGAAGTACATGCCACAATCAGAGATCAGTTATGTTCTTATAGGTCACACGCGTCGAACTCCGGTCCTGGAGGGCCGCAGCCCTGCATGTTCTCCATGTGTCCCTGCTTCCACACAGCTGATGGCAATGAGCAGCTGGTTATCTGGCTTTGTGCTGAAGGTGGTGATGAAGCACCAGGACACTCAGGGGAGGGAGACGTGGAAAACATGCAGGGCTGCGGCCCTGGAGGACTGGAGTTTGACACCCCTGTTATAGATGATCAATGATGAGCAACCAGACTGATCATTACTCTACTGAGGAAACCCTTGAAAGTGCCGTTCAGTCAAATAGTCTACCTCCACTTTGCAAACAGACATATATTGTGGTTTACAATTGTAATATTGTAAATCATTAAGCAAGTTTCTAAACACAGCATTACAAAAGGTTTTGATTTTCAGAGCCACTAAAACGATGAATGGGTGAATGTTTAGGTTCTTTGCTAATTTTAACCAGTTGACCAGCGTTATTAATGGCGTTATTGGTTATTAACTGCAGACTGATGAATGATTTGAATGACATCTGGTTTCTGGCCTGATCATTACTAAGAATAATATTTACTGTGTGTTTTCACGTGTGGTGGCGGTTTGAAGAAGTGACGGCTGCAGGGACTCGGAGCACCACTGTCGTGTCAACAGACCCCTCAAACATGACAAAACCTTCGCAGTTACACTTGTTTTCATTGTTGTGACAGCTGGGCCACAGAGCTCAAGGACACTTCAGCATGTAGACATCGGGAGATACGGAATCGAACCTGCAACCTTCTGATTGAGAGACGACCAGAGAGAAATGGCTGCATGGCACAAACATACCAGATTCATGTTTTATATTTTACTCAACATATTACTCAACACGCAATATGTTGATGATATCAGCCTTTTTACCAACTGATTTGATAAAACCTTTCTGATGTCCTCCTTGCCCACGAGAGGGAGCTCACGTCCCCTCATGCTTAGAGAATCAAGGCAATAAGTAATTAACCTAGAGAAGAGGATGAGAGGAGCTGAGATGGGAGTGATGAACCTGAGGTTTCCGATGGAGAGCGACGGCGCTGATTACAAGACGAGTCAGAAGGAGTTCAGCCTCCCGCACCACACGAGACCCGGGGGTATTGTGTACCAGGAGGACTGCTGTGTCAAACACTCAACCCTGTCTCAATGAACCATTTACAAAGCCGAACATCTCCCTAAATCCCATAATTATTCTGGGACACATAATGTACCTGGTCCCAGCTGCCTGATCAGCACAGTCAGAGGGATTGTACTCTACAATCAGCTTACACAGACAGATTGTCATGATTGGATAATAATATCAGCTTGTAAGTAGTGTGCTTAAGGAGGCTGACGGGAATGAATGTAAACCAAATGACTGGATCCCTCGTTCCTTCGTCCCCGCCTGGTGATGTTGTCCACCGTCTATGTTTGAGCTCACAGTTCTCATACTTCCTGACACAAAATAAAGTGAGACGCTTTAGGAGCTTCATCTGTTCGTCCACTGCTATCACCTTCCTCCGTCTTTCATTGAACGTCAGGTTTCTCCTTTAGCTCCGTGTCTTTTATGTCTTATCACCGCGTCCTGGGAGCCTCCGTTGTTATTCACCCTGCTCTCGCACCCTGCCCCCTCAATCCCTGCACCTCACTCAGTCTAATCTCCTCACTCCAGTAATACTTAGAATTAAGCTGAGAGGGAGAAGGGTGTCTTCCTAGCCTCTCTGCTCTGACACCGGGCCCTCAATCAGTCTCATTGTGGAGGCTTTAGCTGGTCTGAGTCAACACGTCTAAGCTGACAGCTGCTGTGAAAACCCCGGCTTTGAGAGGCAACACGAGGCGCTGACGCCGAGCAAGACCACAAAGAAAAAGACATGCAGATTAATCACTTCATCTGCACACTCACATTGTTGGGACGGATACGAATGATGCCACACTGCAGCTACGTCACAGTTACCACAATATAAATAGGTGATTTAGTAGACTTGTTTTGAATCACGAAATCTTCACCTTGAAAAGTTCTTGGATCCCTTGGTCCAGGGAAACGTTTTACAAAGATATTTTTGCCAAAGACAAATCTAATGATGCTCTCCTACAGCACAGAACAGAATTTACAGAAAAGGTGGGGCGGAAGTAAAATATCAGTGAGAACAGGATTAAATCATTAAAAGAAAAAGCCCTCTTTTAATCAGGATGGAGCATCATATCATAGCAGACACACACATGAAAAACCTTGTTTCCCATCATGTCCTCCTCCTCCCAGCAGCAGCGCAGTGGAACAACCACGGCGAGAGCACATCACAAAGGTTTCTTGTTCACACAGCAATGTTTGGAAGCTGTTCATTTCCATGACAACGGCAGAATCAGTGAAAAACAAATATTTAAGTGCGTGAGAAGAACAATAAAATATGTGTGCAGGCAAGAGGTAGTCATCAACTGAATTTCTGTCGGCAGAGAAAAGAGTGTTGAAATTCCAAATCCTCCCCTAAATTCTTCAGATTCTGCCTGATCTGAGAATATATTTTAGACAATGGTATGAAGAAAACACCTTATTTTTACAAAACAAACATCACATCATCAAATTTCAAGCCGTGGTTTAAAGCGGCTCCTCCGTCTGAAAGCTGAGTGACGCGCCTGCTGCTCCCGATCGCTGGCTTGTTGTTGTGGAGACGAGCCTCAGCTGGGTTCTGAGGCTCCTTCATGCATTTCTAAGGCGCGAGCCGCTGTGATGGAATCAAACAATATGATTAGAGCCCGCGTATGTCTGTCAGTGTTGTTAATGATATTCACCATCTTCAGAAATGTGATGTGACACATCCAATGAATCAAATGAACCTGAAACTATTTCCCACTCAGCCTCATTTCATAGTCTTCTGTCACAATCATGTCAGAGCCTCCGTTTCACATCGTCTGTCGTGACCCTGATGTTCTCCATCATCTGTCATGACCTTGATGTTCTCCATCATCTGTCATGACCCTGATGTTCTCCATCATCTGTCATGACCCTGATGTTCTCCATCATCTGTCATGACCCTGCTGTTCTCCATCATCTGTCATGACCCTGATGTTCTCCATCATCTGTCATGACCCTGATGTTCTCCATCATCTGTCATGACCCTGATGTTCTCCATAAATCACACGGCTCTGGTTTGATTGAAGGGCAAAGATGTGAGGTTCAGGTCAGGTTTTCCAAATGGAATAAAAAGATTGCCTGACCTCAGACAGCCCCTGTTTACTTTGGACACATTTCTATTATTTACTGTTCTTTCAGATTTCAATTATGATCAAAGTTATTGGTATATCCTTCATTTTGAAATTACAATTGGCGACACTGTCAATGACCAAAGGTTGTTTTTAAGTTTGATGGCGATAAAAAGGCCAACAGAGATGTGTCAGTCACATTCTGAATACTCATCTTTTCCCGCCGTGTTCCGGGGTGAGTGCTGCTGGAGTGCGGGGGGCACGCTCGCTCGGGTGTGGCACCTCCGGGGGGGCTGGGTGGTGGTTCTCCCTCCCTATTCACAGTTGTATTGGTGGAGGACGAGATCCCGTAGTGGCCTGGCTGGCGGCCTGGGGAGTGGGGGGCTCTCCGGGGGGGGTTGTTGGGGCGTGGCTCTCCGGGGGGGTTTGTCGGGGCCTCCCTGGATCCGGTGGGTCGCTGGGTGCCGGAGTGGCGGCGTCCGGCCCTGGTGGCCTTGGGCCCCGGGGTGGTGCTGCGGCCCCCCCCACAACAGATCCATTCACATCCAGAGGACAAACCACACACACACACACACACACACACACACACACACACACACACACACACACACACACACACACACACACACACACACTTCCACTCCTCATTGACGAGATTGTTCTGTTTAATTATCAAAACCAAGTTGTTGTTTGTTGTTGTTGTGTTTGTTTGCTTGCTTTATTTATTTATTTATGTATTTATTTTTGTTTTATGTCCTTTTGTTTTTGCTTTTGTTATCATTGTTGTCATTATTTTGGTTTTTGCTCTGTTGTTGCTCAGGCTGGTCTTAATCTCATGGCAGTTGGAAAATATTTAGATCACTGTGGTTACTGTATTATCAAAAAGAAAAAAATGTATGTAGCACTAACAAGGGTATTGTATGTATTTTTTTTTTCCACCAAGTCTTTCTCTGTCTCTCCTCTCTCCTCTCCTCTCCTCTCCTCTATCCTCTCCTCTCCTCTCCTCTCCTCTCCTCTCCTCTATCCTTTCACCCCAACCGGTCCGCAGAATTCCTCCACCTCTGACTCTGGTTTCTACAAAGGTTTCTCCTTGTTGGAGGAGTTTTTTCTTTCCACAGTCGCAAACACACCTGCTTGCTCATGTGGATGTGTTGGGCTTTTCTATTTTTTCTATAAAAAAAAAAAAAAAAAAATGAATACTCATCTTTTCACAGAAACTATTCATTTTCTCAGCAGACACTATTTCCATTTCTCCACATGACTCGAACAAACTGATGCTTTCCTGTTTGTGGTGTAAAACTCGTTTGTTGACATGATCAACAGAAGGTGAGGAGAAACCGAACAACAGGCTGTTAGGATGTTTGAAGGTTGATTTCAAAGATGCCATCCCCTAAAGGTGAGTATTGTCCAGGTAGATTGTAGTTCAGTCTCCAGGCAGCTGATGAGAAAGGCTCAGCTCCACTTCTCACCCACACTTCAGGGTCACTGGATCATTTCAGGGTCCCACTGATGTAGCTGGAGGTCCAGAAGGGCTTTAAAAGTAATAACTGAGCTGTTAAAGCCAGTCGTAAGCAGTGTTGCCACAGTTCCTCTGGAACAGTAATCTGATTACTGACTGCTGTTTTCGAGCAGTTTAAGACCATTTCTTTGCCGTTTTTCACTAAAGGTGGTTCGTGGCATGAAACCCACTAACTGTTCCTTCGATAAAATTCCAGCACCATTTTTGAAGGAGGTTTTTCATTGTGTTGGGCCCAGTCTGCTTGTTCTGATAAACACTTGCCTTCGTTCAGGGTCCGACCCAGCTGCCTTCAAACATGCTGTGGTTAGGCCCCTCCTTAGAAAACCGCACCTTGACCCCTCTATGTGTCCAACTTCAAGCCTGTTTCCCATTTGTCTTTTATTTCTAAGGTCTTAGAAAAACTTGTTTTTATCCAATTACAGACATTTGTAGAGACAAGTTGGGCTATTGACAAGTTCCACTCTGGTTTTAGATCCAGACATAGCGCTGAGTCAGCACTACTAAGGGTGCATAACGACATTGCCTTGCTCTTGGGTGCTGGGAACAACCTTGGGGTAACGTTTGATCATGGGCTTAAATTTGATGAACAGATTAGTTCTGTTGTCAAAACTTCTATCAGCTCATATCAGCTTCTATCTGAGGGCGACCGGGGCGACCGTGGCTCAGGTGGTAGAGTGGTCATCTTCAGAGTGAGAGGTCGGAGGTTCGATCCCAGTCTATGTGTCAAAGTGTCCTTGGGCAAGACACTGAACCCTAAATTGCTCCCAGTGGTCAACTAGCGCCTTGCATGGCAGCTCTGTCCCATTGGTGTGTGAATGTGAGCGTGAATGGGTGAATGAGCTGATATGTAAAGCACTTTGGGACTACCTCAGTGTGGTTAGAAGGCGCTATATAAATCTAGACCATTTATCTACCGGCTTCTATCAGTTTCTATCAGCTCCTATCAGCTTGTCTCCTGGACAAAGTGAAGCCGTTTCTGAATCAACAGGATCTTGAGGAGGCAAAACATATTTTATTAGCTCTAGACTGGACTGTAAGGCCCTTTATGTAGGCCTCAGCCGGTCTTTATGTGGGCCTCAGTCAGTCTTTATGTCGGCCTCAGCCAGTCTTTATGTCGGCCTCAGCCGGTCTTTATGTGGGCCTCAGTCAGTCTTTATGTCGGCCTCAGCCAGTCTTTATGTCGGCCTCAGCCAGGCTTTATGTGGGCCTCAGTCAGTCTTTATGTCGGCCTCAGCGAGTCTTTATGTCGGCCTCAGCGAGTCTTTTTGTCGGCCTCAGCCAGTCTTTATGTCGGCCTCAACCAGTCTTTATGTCGGCCTCAGCGAGTCTTTTTGTCGGCCTCAGTCAGTCTTTATGTCGGCCTCAGCCAGTCTTTATGTCGGCCTCAGCGAGTCTTTTTGTCGGCCTCAGCCAGTCTTTATGTCGGCCTCAACAAGTCTTTATGTGGGCCTCAGTCAGTCTTTATGTGGGCCTCAGCCAGTCTTTATGAGGGCCTCAGTCAGTCTTTATGTCGGCCTCAGCCAGTCTTTATGTCGGCCTCAGTCAGTCTTTATGTCGGCCTCAGCCAGTCTTTATGTGGGCCTCAGTCAGTCTTTATGTGGGCCTCAGCCAGTCTTTATGTTGGCCTCAGTCAGTCTTTATGTCGGCCTCAGCCAGTCTTTATGTGGGCCTCAGTCAGTCTTTATGTCGGCCTCAGCCAGTCTTTATGTCGGCCTCAGCCAGGCTTTATGTGGGCCTCAGTCAGTCTTTATGTCGGCCTCAGCCAGTCTTTATGTCGGCCTCAGCCAGTCTTTATGTGGGCCTCAGTCAGTCTTTATGTCAGCCTCAGTCAGTCTTTATGTGGGCCTCAGTCAGTCTTTATGTCTGCCTCAGCCAGTCTTTATGTCGGCCTCAGCCAGTCTTTATGTGGGCCTCAGTCAGTCTTTATGTCGGCCTCAGCCAGTCTTTATGTCGGCCTCAGCCAGTCTTTATGTGGGCCTCAGTCAGTCTTTATGTGGGCCTCAGTCAGTCTTTATGTGGGCCTCAGCCAGTCTTTATGTCGGCCTCAGCCAGTCTTTATGTGGGCCTCAGTCAGTCTTTATGTGGGCCTCAGTCAGTCTTTATGTCGGCCTCAGCCAGTCTTTATGTGGGCCTCAGTCAGTCTTTATGTCGGCCTCAGTCAGTCTTTATGTCGGCCTCAGCCAGTCTTTATGTGGGCCTCAGTCAGTCTTTATGTGGGCCTCAGCCAGTCTTTATGTGGGCCTCAGCCAGTCTTTATGTGGGCCTCAGTCAGTCTTTATGTGGGCCTCAGCCAGTCTTTATGTGGGCCTCAGCCAGTCTTTATGTGGGCCTCAGCCAGTCTTCCACTAGTGCAGAACGCCGCTGCCAGGTTCCTAACAAACTCCTCCAGACTGATCTCGTCCCCCCTGTACCCTCGTCTCTACACCGGCTTCCAGTTCCTTTTAGAATCGATTCTAAACTTCTGTTGTTTGTATTTAATGCCATCAATGTCCTGGTTCCTCTCACCTGTCTGATATTCTAACTCTAGTGACCCTGGTTCTTCTTACCGGTCTGATATTCTAACTCTAGTGACCCTGGTTCTTCTTACCTGTCTGATATTTTAACTCTAGTGACCCTGGTTCTTCTTACCTGTCTGATATTTTAACTCTAGTGACCCTGGTTCTTCTTACCTGTCTGATATTTTAACTCTAGTGACCCTGGTTCTTCTTACCGGTCTGATATTCTAACTCTAGTGACCCTGGTTCTTCTTACCTGTCTGATATTTTAACTCTAGTGACCCTGGTTCTTCTTACCGGTCTGATATTCTAACTCTAGTGACCCTGGAGGTCCTGGTTCTTCAGGTCAGCTTCTTCTAGACGTTCCAAGGTGGAGATATAAACAGTGGGGTGTCGCTCTCTTGCTGTTGTTGCTCTCAGACTGAGGAACAAACTGCCCCCCGACATGAACAAACTGCCCCCCCGACATGAACAAACTGCCCCCCGACATGAACAAACTGCCCCCCGACATGAACAAACTGCCCGTTCCTCCCCCAAAGTCTTCCTCCTGGCTGGGGGGCCGTCCTCTCCCAACGTCTTCCTCCTGTTTGGGGGGCCGTCCACTCCCAACGTCTGTCTCCTGGCTGGGGTGCCGTCCTCTCCCAACGTCTTCCTCCTGTTTGGGGGGCCGTCCTCTCCCAACGTCTTCCTCCTGTTTGGGGGGCCGTCCACTCCCAACGTCTGTCTCCTGGCTGGGGGGCCGTCCTCCCCCAACGTTTTCCTCCTGGCTGGGGGGCCGTCCTGTCCCAATGTCTTCCTCCTGGCTGGGGGGCCGTCCTCCCCCAACGTGTTCCTCCTGGCTGGGGGGCCGTCCTGTCCCAATGTCTTCCTCCTGGCTGGGGGGCCGTCCTCCCCCAACGTGTTCCTCCTGGCTGGGGGGCCGTCCTCCCCCAACGTGTTCCTCCTGGCTGGGGGGCCGTCCTGTCCCAATGTCTTCCTCCTGGCTGGGGGGCCGTCCTCTCCCAATGTCTTCCTCCTGGCTGGGGGTCCGTCCTCTCCCAACGTCTGTCTCCTGGCTGGGGGGCCGCCCTCCCCCAACGTGTTCCTCCTGGCTGGGGGGCCGCCCTCCCAACGTGTTCCTCCTGGCTGGGGGGCCGTCCTCCCCCAACGTGTTCCTCCTGGCTGGGGGGCCGTCCTCCCAACGTGTTCCTCCTGGCTGGGGGGCCGTCCTCTCCCAATGTCTTCCTCCTGGCTGGGGGGCCGTCCTCCCCCAACGTGTTCCTCCTGGCTGGGGGGCCGTCCTGTCCCAATGTCTTCCTCCTGGCTGGGGGGCCGTCCTCCCCCAACGTGTTCCTCCTGGCTGGGGGGCCGTCCTCCCCCAACGTGTTCCTCCTGGCTGGGGGGCCGTCCTGTCCCAATGTCTTCCTCCTGGCTGGGGGGCCGTCCTCTCCCAATGTCTTCCTCCTGGCTGGGGGTCCGTCCTCTCCCAACGTCTGTCTCCTGGCTGGGGGGCCGCCCTCCCCCAACGTGTTCCTCCTGGCTGGGGGGCCGCCCTCCCAACGTGTTCCTCCTGGCTGGGGGGCCGTCCTCCCAACGTGTTTCTCCTGGCTGGGGGGCCGTCCTCTCCCAATGTCTTCCTCCTGGCTGGGGGGCCGTCCTCCCCCAACATGTTCCTCCTGGCTGGGGGGCCGTCCTCCCAACGTGTTCCTCCTGGCTGGGGGGCCGTCCTCCCCCAACATGTTCCTCCTGGCTGGGGGGCCGCCCTCCCCCAACGTGTTCCTCCTGGCTGGGGGGCCGTCCTCCCAACGTGTTCCTCCTGGCTGGGGGGCCGTCCTCTCCCAATGTCTTCCTCCTGGCTGGGGGGCCGTCCTCCCCCAACATGTTCCTCCTGGCTGGGGGGCCGTCCTCCCAACGTGTTCCTCCTGGCTGGGGGGCCGTCCTCTCCCAACGTCTGTCTCCTGGCTGGGGGGCCGCCCTCCCCCAACGTCTGTCTCCTGGCTGGGGGGCCGCCCTCCCCCAACGTGTTCCTCCTGGCTGGGGGGCCGTCCTCCCAACGTGTTCCTCCTGGCTGGGGGGCCGCCCTCCCCCAACGTGTTCCTCCTGGCTGGGTGGCTGTCCTCCCAACATGTTCTTCCTGGCTGGGGGGCCGTCCTCCCAACGTGTTCCTCCTGGCTGGGGGGCCGTCCTCTCCCAATGTCTTCCTCCTGGCTGGGGGGCCGTCCTCCCCCAACATGTTCCTCCTGGCTGGGGGGCCGTCCTCCCAACGTGTTCCTCCTGGCTGGGGGGCCGTCCTCCCCCAACATGTTCCTCCTGGCTGGGGGGCCGTCCTCCAAACGTGTTCCTCCTGGCTGGGGGGCCGTCCTCCCCCAATGTGTTCCTCCTGGCTGGGGGGCCATCCTCCCCCAACGTGTTCCTCCTGTTTGGGGGGCCGTCCTCTCCCAATGTCTTCCTCCTGGCTGGGGGGCCGTCCTCTCCCAACGTCTTTCTCCTGGCTGGGGGGCCGTCCTCCCCCAACGTGTTCCTCCTGTTTGGGGGGCCGTCCTCTCCCAATGTCTTCCTCCTGGCTGGGGGGCCGTCCTCTCCCAACGTCTTTCTCCTGGCTGGGGGGCCGTCCTCCCCCAACGTGTTCCTCCTGGCTGGGGGGCCGTCCTCCCAATGTGTTCCTCCTGGCTGGGGGGCCGTCCTCCCCCAACGTCTTCCTCCTGGCTGGGGGGCCGTCCTCTCAACGTGTTCCTCCTGTTTGGGGGGCCGTCCTCCCCCAACGTCTTCCTCCTGGCTGGGGGGCCGTCCTCTCAACGTGTTCCTCCTGGCTGGGGGGCCGTCCTCTCAACCTGTTCCTCCTTTTTGGGGGGCCGTCCTCTCCCAACGTGTTCCTCCTGGCTGGGGGGCCGTCCTCTCCCAATGTCTTCCTCCTGACTGGGGGGCCGTCCTCCCCCAACGTGTTCCTCCTGGCTGGGGGGCCATCCTCCCAACGTGTTCCTCCTAGCCGGGAGGCCGTCCTTCCCCAACGTGTTCCTCCTGGCTGGGGGGCCGTCCTCCCCCAACATGTTCCTCCTGGCTGCAGCTGGAACTCCTGTTCTACGTGTGTGTGTGTGTGCATGTGTGTGTATGTTGATGATGTGGCGCTTTACTGCTGAGGCTGGTCCTCCAGCCTGTTCGTACTGCAACACTTCTACAGTCACACCACTTCATTTTTTCAGCTCAACTTTTGCCTCCGACATGAGGGGGCTTAGCGTGTATTGTCACAACATGCAAACAGACTTTGTGAAGAATCTGCATTGAAATATACGACACGTGTGCGGCTGTGCGCAGCAGCTAAATCCCTCCATTGTCCTTGTGAGCTGTCTTGAGACTGGTGAATATTTTAGCTCTAACCCACCCTGCCAGGCAATTAAAGTGGGATTTCGTGTACATCACAGCTCAGGATTACAAAAGCCTTGTATCAGAGATGGTGTGACCCCACCCTGCATTGTACTTCCTCCGGAGGTTCCCCGACTGGATGACAAACTCCAGACCTGTGAAGTAAATTTAATATTTCACAGCCTGTTATGATAATCATCCTCAGTGCCGCAGTAGACTGAGAGAGATTTCAGGACACGGGATTACCAGGGTGTGGTGACTCAATTTCAAAAAGGAAAAGATTAATTTGGGGTTATAGTACATGAGAAGACAACAGACGACACAATAGCTATGCTAATTCTTCTCACCTTTATCTGTGATGACGACCTGCTCCACAGTGTAAAGTCACGTGTTTCTGAAACCAGGAGCCTGCCAGAGGACACACACACACACACACACACACACACACACACACACACACACACACACACACACACACACACGCGCACACACACACACACACACACACACACACACACGCGCGTGTTGGGTTTTGTTTTGTGTTGTTTTATGATCTTGCTTGTTTATTGATTAGATGAGATTCGTAGGCTGATGATTTAGAAACAGATGTTTTGTAGTTGAATTGAACGATTCTTGGTGTTTTTCTGTGACGATTGCTGGTTGTTTCATTTAAAGTGTGGTTCTCATTTCAGCCAGGGATCATAACTTAACTCATTTAAATTAACTTTTCTTTTTAAGACTGATGTTTAGTTAAGATCCTAACT
Organism: Blennius ocellaris; assembly: GCF_963422515.1. Classification (NCBI taxonomy): domain Eukaryota; kingdom Metazoa; phylum Chordata; class Actinopteri; order Blenniiformes; family Blenniidae; genus Blennius; species Blennius ocellaris. The sequence continues at coordinate 2,753,247 of NC_137654.1, forward strand.
TTGGCTGATGCCCCGTTCCGTGATTAGTTAATGGTAATATTAATTAATGAAATATTTGAACGATTTAAATAATTTCTAGTGATTTTACCAATTTGGAGTAATTTAATACACTTAAGGGTTGTTGGCTAATGAATCCTCAGGTTTATTGCTTGAATAACACATTGCTTTTAAATCATATTTGGTGTTTTATGGAATTTTGGTGTCCAATTACTGGCACTATTGTTGATTTATCACTCAGTTCATCTAATCATAACTTGAATTGCCTCTAAGCTATTGGTCAGTGACTTTATTGCAGATATATAATTAGTTATTCCTTATTAATTAATAAATTAACCAATTCATTCAATTAATAACCAGCATTGCTTTAATTCATTTACCTGTGATTTTCTTGCATTCAAGCATCTATTTATCCAAAATGATTAATTAATAAAGCACAAGTTTATTCAATGCATAATCCCAGCTGCCTTTAATTCATTTTCAGTGGTCAAACTTCATCTTGATTACTTCCCTGATTGTTGATAATTAAGTAACCAGATTTGTTTAATTTATAATCTTAAACCCGGTTCAGACAGTAGGATTATAAAATTGTCGGCAGATTTCCCAAACCTGAGAAACCACACATACACACACACACACACACACACACACACACACACACACACACACACACACACACACACACACACACACACACACACACACACACACGGCGATCAATAATAACAGGTGTAACAGTTTTGGTCATACAGTGTGTGGTGTGCAGCCACTCGGCAACATCAACACGCCACATGCCAACCAGAAGTCTCCAAATCAGACAGGAAATGTGGCAAAACCTCCAGATCAAAGTGATTCCAGAGTCAACAAACCTGGCGGACGAAGACGATGCAATGGCCATCGTTTGTGGTGTGGTTTTTTTTCTGAAAAAAACAGGTTTTGAAAAGAAGAGGCATTGGTTCGTCATGACAACTGTTTTGATTTTTGGATTCCCTGCCCGCTTCCACTACGTCACCTGGCTTTCTGATTGGCTGTGAGTCACAGTCAACAGGCTGGTAGGGTCTTCCCCTCGGAGGAAACCACACGGGGAGAACTCAGGACAAAGCAATCCAACATGTTGAATACCCCCGATCTCAGATCGGAACGGTCCTGACATCTTTCCCAGCAGAGAGAGCATCTGAACTCACCACACACGGCAGGAATATCTGATAAGGTTCAAGGTTCAAGGTTCAAGGTTCAAGCCATAAGATTATCTTATGATGATCTGAGAGAGAATCGGAGCCAAAATCAGCCTGATTATCCTGCCGTGTGAACCGGGCTTAACCTAAATGACGTATAGTTCACTTTCAGTGATTAATCGCACTGAAGTAATTTAACTTCCCTTCAATTGTTAGTTTGTAAATCCCTGATTGATTTCATCAATATTGTGAATCGTGTGGAGGCTGAGACAGAGGAGATGGATGATGGAGTCGAGTCAACTTTCTTTATTGCCTCCAACTATATGACAGCTCACCTGTCAGACAATTCACCTCCTGCATCACCGCACTTCCTCCTTAAACACCTCCCCATCACCAACACCCCCCCACACGTCACTGACACACCCACACCATTCTGGTTACGAGAACCTCTCACACCACTCAGACCCCCCCGGACAATCAGAATGTCACTACTACAACCAAAAATGTAAAAAGACAAAATGTTTTTTAGTCCCTTTTGGGAGGTCTTGGCACCCGACCATAACGGCTGTGTTGCACCTCAATGGCGTCGCGGCCAGTACCACTGGGGTCAAGGCAAGTGCAGGGGACATTGTGGAAGCTGACAACTTGGGGGGGTTGTCCACGTCTCAGGGGTTGTGCCACCTCCACTGGCTCCTCTGGCAGGACATGGGCAGGTTTCAGACGGTCCACTGAAACCCGGACATGCCCACCACAAAGGCCCCGCCTCCAGGATGTGAAACGGGCCGTCATATGGCGGCTGAAGCGGAGAATGGTGAGTGTCACGCCAAATGAAGATAGATTCCCCTGCCATGAGGTTCTTTGGGACATTGGACCGAGGAAGGCTATGATGAGCTGGAACTGGGTCGGACTTGTGGGCTGGCTCCTTGAAGATTGGCCACCTGGCTGCAACCAACCCGGGTTCTGATGGTTCTGGCAGGAACTCTCTGGAGACCCACAGTGGCTGACCAAACACTAGCTCTGCCGATAACGACTGGAGATCCTCTTTCGGGTCTGAACAAGGGCCCAAAATGACCCACGGTGGTCGGTCGACCGAGTTGCTGAGGGTGGCTCGGAGAGCAGCCTTCATTGTGCGATAAAGCACTCGCACAGTCCATTGGCTTGTGGGTTGAAAGCCGTCGCCCGGTGTAGCGACACCCCCAGGCCTTTAGCCACCTTGGCCCACAGCTCTGAGGTGAACTGGGAGCCTCTGTCCGAAGTGACGTCCAATGGTGTGCCGAACCGGGCCACCCAGTGGCTATGAAAGCATGTGGTAACTCTGCAGACATTATTGATGCCGGAGGAACTGCCTCTGGCCATCTAGTGGTCCACCGAGTGGTCAAGAGGAACCGCCTCCAGTCACTGAGTGGTCCAACTTGTGTTCCAGAGGAACCACCTCTGGCCACCTTGTGTTCCAGAGCAACCGCCTCCGGCCACCTAGTGGTCCAGAGCAACCGCCTCCGGCCACCTAGTGGTCCAGAGCAACCGCCTCCGGCCACCTAGTGGTCCAGAGCAACCGCCTCCGGCCACCTAGTGGTCCAGAGCAACCGCCTCCGGCCACCTAGTGGTCCAGAGCAACCGCCTCCGGCCACCTAGTGGTCCAGAGCAACCGCCTCCGGCCAAGATTTTATTTCAAGTCTCGTGACAGCACAGAATTCCAAAGTGAAGTGAGTCCGCCACCTTTGAGCTACAACATTAAAACAACTATATAGGCACTGATCCACTAAACATTTTGAGTCTTGGAGGTAGCCAGCCGATCAAAAAAAAAAAAAAGTCATGATAGGAATCGAACCGGGTCATGTTGTATCAAAGACAAAAGTTCAACCACTCAACTACTGGTAAAAGTGCAAATTGTTGAGATTCTTAGAATGTCTTGACCATCACATCCCTCAATTTATCACCAGTTGCCTTCAGTTTCTCATCCAAAGGAAGAGGTTCAAACTCATAGTTGGAATTAATCGAGGTAATTCATTTGGATTCTTAACTGTTTGTTATTTCTCGCTGCTCACAAGCAGGTATTTGTAACGGTTTTCTGAGGTTCTGTGAAGCAGTGCCCAAATCAGTACCAAGCAATCAGCTCTGAGCTTCGACATGACGTTGTTAGTGGGACTTCAGGCTTCAAGCTCCACAAGACATCAAAATCATGTGATCTGAATGAACGGAGCCACAGCCTGAGTATGAACACTTTATCCCATGCAATACACATTGCATGGCGAGAGAGGGGCAAACTACACTAATGTAATACACACGTAGTGGTCCTCTCCATTTCTGGGATTGAAGCCAAAACAAGGTCGAGACTAGCTATCCACTCGTTTTGTCACGGAGGGACTAAACGTCCAAATCTGCAGCTCTGAGACATCACATGGTGGACGAGTCCAAACTCTCACACTGGGGGTCCAGGTGGGAAGCTACAGGAGGAGGGAGGTCCAGACAGGAAGCTACAGGAGGAGGGAGGTCCAGACGGGAAGCTGCAGGAGGAGGGAGGTCCAGACGGGAAGCTACAGGAGGAGGGAGGTCCAGACAGGAAGCTACAGGAGGAGGGAGGTCCAGACCGGAAGCTACAGGAGGAGGGAGGTCCAGACAGGAAGCTGCAGGAGGAGGGAGGTCCAGACAGGAAGCTACAGGAGGAGGGAGGTCCAGTAGGAAGCTGCAGGAGGAGGGAGGTCCAGGTGGGAAGCTACAGGAGGAGGGAGGTCCAGACAGGAAGCTACAGGAGGAGGGAGGTCCAGTAGGAAGCTGCAGGAGGAGGGAGGTCCAGACAGGAAGCTACAGGAGGAGGGAGGTCCAGTAGGAAGCTACAGGAGGAGGGAGGTCCAGACAGGAAGCTACAGGAGGAGGGAGGTGCAGGAGGGAAGCTACAGAAGGAGGGAGGTCCAGACAGGAAGCTACAGGAGGAGGGAGGTCCAGGCGGGAAGCTGCAGGAGGAGGGAGGTCCAGGGGGGAAGCTGCAGGAGGAGGGAGGTCCAGACGGGAAGCTACAGGAGGAGGGAGGTCCAGACGGGAAGCTACAGGAGGAGGGAGGTCCAGGCGGGAAGCTACAGGAGGAGGGAGGTCCAGGGGGGAAGCTGCAGGAGGAGGGAGGTCCAGGCGGGAAGCTGCAGGAGGAGGGAGGTCCAGGGGGGAAGCTGCAGGAGGAGGGAGGTCCAGGGGGGAAGCTGCAGGAGGAGGGAGGTCCAGGGGGGAAGCTGCAGGAGGAGGGAGGTCAAGTAGGAAGCTGCAGGAGGAGGGAGGTCCAGACAGGAAGCTGCAGGAGGAGGGAGGTCCAGGTGATAAGCTACAGGAGGAGGGAGGTCCAGACGGGAAGCTACAGGAGGAGGGAGGTCCAGTAGGAAGCTGCAGGAGGAGGGAGGTCCAGACAGGAAGCTGCAGGAGGAGGGAGGTCCAGTAGGAAGCTGCAGGAGGAGGGAGGTCCAGACAGGAAGCTGCAGGAGGAGGGAGGTCCAGGTGATAAGCTACAGGAGGAGGGAGGTCCAGGTGATAAGCTACAGGAGGAGGGAGGTCCAGGTGGCGTCCTGGATGGTGGTGTTGAACGAGGCCAGATGTTTGTTCTGGTCCTCCATGAAGACAACATGGCGTCCTTCTTCTCCAGGTCCAATATCATCCTTAAGGTCAGGGATCGTCTTATCAGCCTTTTGGAGTGAAATCTAGTCCTCAGAAGATGTGGTCTATTTGAAAGGTGCCTTATAGTAGTGAAGAAAAGAACCATGGTAGAAAAGGAGAGAACTGGTCGGGGATGCAGAGCTGAAGGTGAAGAACCTTCCAGGTTCACAACCTCATCCTGCCTCTTAGGGCAAAGACTCTGCACCCCAAGTCTGATACAACGAGTCCAGAGATCTGATCAATCTGGAAAAAATCTTCTTGTCTGTTTCTAAGAAAAGCTTCAAAATGGCTGTAAGGGAAACATAAAGATTGTTCCGTAAGAAAGATCAACACAAACAAAACAGCATTTCTTTGCGGCTCCTGCTCTCTTGTTGCCTCTTTAATTAAAACACTTCATGTTCAGGCGTGAAATTCAACCTGCTGCTGTCTGAGGAAGAACTCATGTCCAAACTGTGGCCACAAGCTGCCCTCCAGTTTCACACACAAACCACAGCTGAGCCGTGTGGACGGACGAGGAAGGGCCACGTTCCCAAGCTCTGGACAAGCCCAACAGCTGGGAGTGTGTGTGTGTGTGTGTGTGTGTGTGTGTGTGTGTGTGTGTGTGTGTGTGTGTGTGTGTGTGTGTGTGTGTGTGTGTGTGTGTGTGTGTGTGTGTGTGTGTGTGTGTGTGTGTGTGTGTGTGTGTGTGTGTGTGTGTGTGTGTGTGTTCCTTGCTTGTCATGCAGCCATAAAGCCTCCAATGTGCGAGTCTCAGACGAGTCCAAGATGGCAGAAGAAACATGTGGAGACTGAGCAGTGTGGCGCTCTTCGTTCTTCTCTCATCAGTTGTTCGTCCATCTTCATCTTGTGTCTCTGGAATGTTTGTTTTGTTGTTCAATAAACTGGAGTTTTTGTTCTTTTGTGCATGTCAGCCTTTCATCAGTGGACATTTTCTTCAGGCTCTATTCTGAGTTTGAGACGCTGTTGGGGAGGAAGTGTCTCGTCACCACACACACACTGTAAAACACAAGGGAAGGGAAGAACTACACAACGGGATTACTTGTTTAGAAAGTCTCAAAGTGATACTGGGCAGAAAAACTGTCAACATCAACAAACTATGAACAACTTACAGTCAGAAGTTGAAACTTCTCCCTTCTAGCTTGTCCTTCAAGAGAGTGCAGGCGGAGCCTGGATGTGATGACCCATGGTGATGGTTAGTTACCTGGAGCTGAATGAGTTAACCCTAACCCTAACTAGGCTGGAGAATGTACAGCAACCACTTCCATCTGCAACACTAAACATCACTTAGGACACCGTTTATTGATCTTTTAATAATACTTTGTTTCAGTATAATATCTACAACTTTAAAAACATTTATTTTAAATAAATGATTTTGGTTGAAAGAGCAAAAATGAAAAATGCATTACAAAAACATTGTAACATAAAAGCTGCCCCTCAAACACACATTAGCACAAGATTCTCATTGCCTCTCCCTCTCTCTCTCTCTCTCTCTCCTCTCTCTCTCTCTCCTCTCTCTCTCTCTCTCTCTCTCCTCTCTCTCTCTCTCTCTCTCTCTCTCTCCTCTCTCTCTCTCCCTCTCTCTCTCCTCTCTCTCTCTCCCTCTCTCTCTCTCTCCTCTCTCTCTCTCTCTCTCTCTCCCTCTCTCTCTCCTCTCTCTCTCTCCTCTCTCTCTCTCTCTCTCTCTCTCCCTCTCTCTCTCTCTCTCTCCCTCTCTCTCTCTCCCTCTCTCTCTCCCTCCCTCTCTCTCTCCCTCTCTCTCTCTCTCTCTCTCTCTCATGAGTGGACTTGAAGGTGACCCTGTCTCCTACATCAGCCCACTTTTAGTCATTAATTGAAATGACTGAACGTTTCTTTGGAACTTTATAAAACATCCAAGAAAAACCGACATGACAGTTTTATTTGTTTGCTTTAGATAGACAACATCACAGATTGTTGTTTTTTTATGTATTTATTTTTCAAATAGTATTCCTATTTACATCTTCAGCTGTGAAAGATGTGGCCGCAATGACAGGTGGATTGACAGCTGGTGTGCACAGAGGCTATGAAAAGAGTTGAGAACAATACACCAAACAGTCCACCTGAGGGCAGCACAACGTGGTATTTCAGATCCTGTAAAGGTACAAAGTGAAGGTATTGTGAGCCTGACAGTGTTGCCAGGTCAGATTGACAGTTTCCAGCCCAATCACATGTTAGAACCCACCCATTCCAATACAAACTAGCCCAAACCAACCCAATGTATTTTGTTCCCACCTGACCTAAACAAAAACAGCCCAATTGTGCAGAAAAGCGCCGATCTGGCACCACTGGCCCAACGTGAGAAGAGCAAAAGACTCTTCTGGCTTGAGTGTAACTCTGTGGTTAGATTTGTATGAGCCGCATTACAAACCACGTCACCAATCCAAACAACACGTCACCACAGGTTTTTATCTAATTAGTTTGAGCAAGTTTTACACATAATATTGAACCAAGTACACCAAAATCTGAGTAACTCTTCCCTCTATCCCAAGTTAATGTGCATGTCTGCTGTTGGAATTCTACAACTGTTCATGACAACATGTTGCTGTTTGGACAGATATTACGCTCAAAACGCTCCAAAGTAACACAACAATGTGGGTGGAGCTGCGTCTTCCTCCACCCTAAACTCCCTGAAATAGTCCCAATGGGTGGAGCTGCGTCCTCCTCCACCCTAGACTCCCTGAAATAGTCCCAATGGGTGGAGCTGCGTCCTCCTCCACCCTAGACTCCCTGAAATAGTCCCAATGGGTGGAGCTGCGTCCTCCTCCACCCTAAACTCCCTGAAATAGTCCCAATGGGTGGAGCTGCGTCCTCCTCCACCTCTAAACGGCAGCTTCCCTCTTTTGACTAATGGCACTTGGTGAATGTGCTAGGATACGTCTGTTTTTAGAGGTTAGGAGAAAACCCCAGGGGTTACTTTATGGACAGTGGGGGACTGGAATAACCTGTGAGAACCTTTACAAGCGATGTTTATGAGCACCACGACTTAACTTTTTACCACCATGAGAGAATACAGGGGGACTTCACTTTAACTGCAATGGGTACATTTATTATCTGGAATAACATTCAGCAGGGGTTAGGCAACAGCATTCAGATTCACGGTTACATCAGATTACGTTGGCATAGGGCAGTGGTTCCCAACCTTTTTGACCAGTGTACCCCTTGAGCTGGTTTCCATGTGAAAAGTACCCCCTCTCTCGTGTGTGATTATTCGCCTTAATGTGTACTTATATTTAACCCTTTGTCTTTCTATCTATCCAACTGCTCATTTAAATAAAACAATTATTGTGAGTGTAAAAACATACCTTTTAATGAGACACTTGCGCTTGCTTGTCTTTCATAAGTCTTTCATAATTCCTTTTTTCACTGGGCTCCCCTGTGCCTGCGTCCGAGGCGACGGTAGCAGTAGCGGTAGCTGGACGTTTACTCCTGCCTAGCCATGCATCCATGTTTACAGTCGGTATGCAGCTAGAGTTAGCTAGCTTCGCGAATCGTGCGCGCCCGCAGCAAGAACGTGAACCTTTTTTTTTTTTTTTTTTTAAAGCGCGCCACTTTATAGTCTTTTCATGTTATGTGCATTGTAGTGTTACAATCACTGTGGACGAACTGCTACTCATGGAAAATAAACGTATGGCCTTACTAAAATTCATGATATAATACAATATAATATGGTATAAAAAATTTTTTTGTGTGTGTGGATACTGTAGGCTAATTTATAATCTTTCTGCGTACCCCCTGCAATACCCTCGCGTACCCCTAGGGGTCCGCGTACCCCCGGTTGGGAATCACTGGCATAGGGTACATTTAATTCCACGACTGAGCCTTCTTGAATCTTATTCATACGACCTGATTCGTTGTCTTGTTTTTTGGGGGAGAGAGGAGGTGAGGCGGGCTGCCACCTGGCCGGATGGACTGCCGCGCCCGCTCCCGCACCGGTCTAGGAAATCGATCCGCTCCCCTTGAGGGGGAATCCCACTCGACGCAGGCTGTACAGCACAGGGTGCGGGTCGTCCGCAGGGGAGGGGTGTCTTCTTCCGTTGACAGGGAGAGTGGATTCTTCGCCGCGAAATACTACAAATCTTCGGAGTTGCAACCTGTCACTAATTTCGGTGTTGGGCCACGGAGGTCGGCGTCGGCTCCCGGAGAAAGTCGGAAGCTCCTCTTCGCCCTGACCTCGGTCTTCGTACGGCTCCAGATGGCGCCCCCCCCTCCCGGCAGGATGGAAAGACTCAGGCGCGCTCACTGGGGAGATGTTGGTGATCCGTACGGTCGCACATCCTTCGGTGGTGTCGTCTGGATGTCGGTTGCAAATCCTCTTCTCTCGAAGGACTCCGCAGAACTCTGTTGATTTGCATAATTCACCAGTCTTTGTTTCCTCAAACTCCTCTTTCTGCAACCCCTCCTTTCTGTGTTTGTAGTTCTGTCTTGCAGCTACTCATCCACCTCTAAGTCCCTCTGAGCTACCCCTCCCTTCTCTATCTGTAGTCCTTTTTACACTCCTAGGGCAGCCATACACATTGTCCACCATTCTCCCCTCTCTCCTAGTTTCAATTCTGCTTTTCTCAGACTTCAGGAAGGCCCAGGCACTAGTCTTTAGCTAAAACAACATCCTGACATTACACCATACCCTCAGGCTTCTCATGAGACCGGCGAGTGTACGTGTGTGTATGGTACGAGAGTGTGTCAACACAAGTGCCCACATCATATTTCCAACCATCATATATGTTCCTTCTCCCCCCCGGCTCCGTTTCCTTCTACCCATGCACATATGGTTCAGGTATTTCTTAAAACAACATTTAATCAACTCCTAATCCTCGTTCTTTACATTTCTATTCAGCTAAGTATTTGTTCTTTTATTACATACAAGTTGAATCAGCAAAAAGTCATTTTCTCAGTTCCCGTTTTTCCCCCCTCTCAGGCTCCGTGATGTGCGCTGGGACCTCAACACATCTCAGCCCTACTTGACACCCCCTTCTTGAGATCACAGCCACCCCCTATTATGAGCTAGCTCTGCATACAGGTCTTCTTCATCTTCCTCAGGTTCAGGCTCTGCGGCTGGAGGATAGAGATCCGCGTCTTCATCAGGCGCAGTCACTATGATCAAGTCATCTTCCGGCCCCGAACCCTGTTCTTCTGCAGCAACTGTCTCGTTTACCGGTGAATGCCCAGCAGACGGATCTTCCTCCGTCTCCTGGCCCTCATCCTCAGAGTAGTCCAGCTCTTCCTCAGACGGAGGGGTGACGATGATTAGGTCACTTTCCCCCTCCGACATGTCATCCGATACTGGCGAAGGTGGGGGAGTGGCGGGGGGCGAGGAAGTGATAGTGATGGGGTCATCTCTTCCAGCAGGCACGTTCTTTACCTGGGGAGAGAGTGCAACAAGGGTGGGCTCTCCCGTTTTCACAGGAGAGCCCTCCATCACAGGAGAAGGTGAGTCAACAGTGGGGGCCACTAAAGCTACCACAACGGGATCACTTTCTTCTACTGGAACAGTTCTCTCTTCTTCCTCCGAGGAATCATCTTCCCCTCCCCAACTGTCCACCACTGTCATGTTGTCCATGTCCAGTGTTTCTGCACTATCTTCATCTGTTGACTCCGTCGTGGCGGTGATGTCCTTGCAGATTGCTTCTGTGTTCATCACCTCTCCCAAGGCCGCCTCCACTACTGCAGCCATGTGCTCCACCACCTCGTCTTCGGACAATGATGTTAACAGGGTGTCTGGGCTCTGAATGTCACTCTCTAGGGGCTCTTCTCTTTCTAACACGGGAGGGTCACCGTAACTGCTCGCTGGTGACTCTGGGGGAGTGGTTGATCTCAACGGCGGGTGTATCTCTTGCTGAGGAGACGGTCGTACTACTCGCGCAGAAGGAGAAGACAACGCACCTAACAACTCCTCCATCACCTCATCTAGGTAGTTCTCTAGCTCCATCTCTTCCACTTCTCCATCTTGGTTAGGCATGTCGGGGGGTTCGTTGGCACCTGCGCCTGGACCTCTTGCCCTTATGATCAGGAACCTTCCGTCGGTCAGATGAGTTGTGGTCACTTCCGACCCATCCGGGAGCTGCCACAGCTTGGTGTTTGTTGGGTAATAGACTCCTGCTGCATGTTGACCTGGGCACGGGCAGACTGAACTCGCCGAATTCCCTAGCAGTCGTGCAGTGGTCTCCATTCTCATACACTCGACCGGCGACGGCTCTGGCAGACTCGAACCCTCTCTTGCGCAGAATATCCCCCTCGCTGCCCCCTGGAGAAAATGCTTGGGATAGCAGGTGTCGCACCACCACATCGGAGGAACATCCCACAATCTTTTTAATCTTTCAAAGGTTCCTCCACATTTGAAACACTTGACATCTGCCTGAAAAAGTAAACAAAAGGGGGAGAACTTGTAATTTGGTTAGTTAGGGAAAAAAGGTTGGTTTTTAGCATTAGCAAGCGCGCCAGCGCTCTGGGCTGCCTATACTAGCCCTGGCGCTCGTTTCCAGTGCGTCTCTGATGCAACGCTCCGATCCAGGGGGCCCTCAGTACTGGTGGCATGGGCCCTGGGCTCCGTGGTGGCCCGCTGTTTCTTGGGTGTAGAGCCTCATACAGCATGAACCAAACTACTGACGGGGTCGACACATCTTCCAGGTACCAATACAGGAAAGCGGTAGCTCCCCAGCCTGCTCCCCAGAGAGTGACGACGCCGATTCTTCGCAGCCAACGCCCTCTTCCTCTTTCTTGCAGCGCCATTGCCAGGATCGTTAAGTGAGCTAGTACCGTCAACACTAATATGCCTTCTAAGATTGCACTGCACCATCTCATGGGCCTGTAAAACAGGGTAGAAGCGTCAACCACAATCCATAGGACGACCGCTGCTCCTTTCACCAGACCCGTTCTGGTGGAGTCGATTCGAACGCGCCCTAGGATGTAGGTCATAAACATGGACAGGGTCCACTCTTCTTCCCCGTAGTAGAAGTTTTTTATTACCGTCTTCGCCAGGCCCAGCAGTAACGTGATCCCTCTCAGGGGCTGGTTCAAGGCCCACTGTCCTACACAACAGTATACGAACCAGGTGACCTCGACCGCCCACAACTCCACACATCTCTCGAGGCTTCTGCTGTGGCATATCAGAGGATATTGGTTAGTGGAGTTTGAGGTACTACTCACAGTATATCGGTTGTTCAGGGGATTACTCCCGGCAGGCGAATTTAGGGAAGTCATCTTTTTCTTCCAGGTTTGGCGTTGGTTGGTTCTGCTTTTCAGCTGAGTTTTTCTCTTGGACTGGAATCAGGAAGCATAATGATCAGAGCGCTGAGGGAGGTGGGTTTTATACCCAGGTCTGCTCCTCCCTTGCCTGGAGGAGGGGTTTCCGGTCTTCTGCAGCTCGGCCTTTCTTGCGGCAGAGTAGGGTGGCGGCTCGTACCCCCCCCCCCCCCCCCCCCGAGAACCACACAGGTCACAATACCAGCAATTATTACCCCTACTACCCCCAGAAGATAGGGCCATATCCAGGAGATCAGCTCCTTAAGCCAGCCCCCAGCTACAGCGTAACCCTCTCCTATTTTCTCAGCCACTGCTTCTGTTACTGTGGCAAAGGTCCCAGTCACTGCCATTTCTGCTCTTTCCCACCAAGTGCACTCATCCTCATCTCTCCCCTCTCCGCAATGCACCCAGTGTTCTTCCGGCGAGTGACAGGTCCCGTTATTATACATCCGGTTCGGGCCCAGCCATTCGAAGCCTCTTCTCTCTTCTCCTAGGCAAAGACTCTTTCTGAAAGCGTGTCCTTCTGCCACCCCGATGGCTGGATGTGCCACGAAAGGCACAATTTCCCCGTTGATTTTCTTCCTGTCTCTTAACTGATGTCCCAGGATCGTTTTTGCACATCCCACGCGCACAGGTGTTGATCTTCTCCCTTTCCCGTCTTTTGGGTCCTTTTTCCACCTCACCTCTGATGCAAAGCCTTCGTATTCCCCCGCATAATGCCCCTCACACACCTCCCCCCACCCTGGCACTTCCTTGCAATGTTTTCTAGCTAACCCTATTGTACAGGTTGTTCCTTTCTCGTCGCACACCATGCTCCAGGGTCTTGGGCTGACGTAGGGACCATTTTGGTACCAACCTGGCCAGATGTCTCGATCTTTAGAGTAGACGGTTGCAAGATATTGATATTTTACCCAGTAGTTGTTTGTTTCGGTCAGACACGGAATGACCCATTCTTTGACTTCTTCTTTCTGCAGTCCCCACCAGGTGGAACCCTCGTCTCTGGTCTGTCCTTCCTTCCAGGCTTGTAAAATGCCCTTGACTGTTTTGTTTGCTTCTAAGCCGCTGCAGTTGTAGGTCCACTTGCCGTAATACTTGTTCCAGTGCTGCCATAACGGACATCTCGGTGAGACTCCATTACTAACATATTCAGCTCCATCAAGCGCCGTGTTCACCTTCTTCGCCACGCACTCGTCAGTCTTCTGGAAATCACCTTTCGGAGCTGTCATCAGATCTACTGGTGTGGGGAGCTTCTGAACATACATATAACTTTGCTCGGGACCTACTAGGCCTTGACCACTACGCGCGCATCCCTCTGCAAACGCCCCTCTGAAGTGCTTCAGTTGAACGATTCACAGCCAGGACAAGGTTTCGTTGAGCCATTCTTCGTGAAAAGCCCACGTCTTTTTAAGATAGGTACCGATGGGTTCCTGAAACACGTAGTGGTTGGCCGTGGTTACTACTATGTAGTTCTGGGTCTTGCACAGGAACCAAATATCCCAATAACACGGGTCCAGCACTCGAATCTTGTTCTTGATGCAGTCCGACGCTATTTCTCTATTACGTTTGACTATGTGGCTTCGGTCTACTGGTTGGAATTCTGGGTCTACTAAATCTATTGTGGCTTGTTGGGTCGGCTGGATCTTCTGTTCCGGCCTTGGTGTACCTGTACCTGTGGATGAAGTGGGAAGGAAGGGTGTGGTTAACGCTGTTCCAGCGGCTTGGCTGGGACGTCGGGCGGGCCTTGTAGTCTTCTTCTTTGGGCTTGCTGCTGGTGCACTTGCGCAGGTTAAGTTAAAACGTCCCCAGAACTGTCCTCCTCTCGGCAGGATGGTTGAGCATGTTACATTCTTGAAGTGGGCCGCGTAGTACACATCTTCTTTCCAATAGCCTTGGTTTTTTTCTTCCTGGCCACGGAATACACGCCGCTGTGCAGTACCACCTAGGAGTTTCAGATTCAGGGTGGATCCAGTTACACTGCTCTCTTCTGGTTTCTGTGCCTACTCTGATCATGATTTTAATTCCCACTTCCTCTTTTCCCACCTGCCAACTTTCTAGGAACGTGGTTTGATCAGTTACATTTTCATAACTCAGGATTTCCGTCCAGGTCTCGAGGGTGGTTTGTTCCTCAGAGGCTTCTGACTTCATGGGTCCCATCCAGATGAGGAGTTTGGCAGTAAGGTTCCTATCCTCACCCCCTTCTCGGGTCTGACCGAGCTGAGCTAACAGATCTGGCAGAGCCGACTCCGAGGTAGCATTTCCCCAAGCTTCCAGCTTAGGCAGGAACACGATCTTCGGTTCCCCAAGGCCGCATGTCTGGCTGAAGGCCTTGCTGGTGGTGTGACTAACCTGGACATATTCCTCATTCCAGGGCTCGTTACCCGTAACATACAAAATTGTCAGGATTGTAGCAACTCCTAACATCATAACAAAACATTTGAGTGCGAAGCATAGTCGTGTCCTGTGTCCGGTCCTGGTTCGTTCGTTTTTCTTCATCTGTTGCTTTGAATAATCCTCTTTAAATGGCCTAAGTCTATCTAGTTGAGGCTCTTCGCCCATGGTCGCACTGGTCTTCTGATGCGTCTTTGTGTCCGTCTTGTGATCTTTTTGGAGAATAGCCAATTATTTGTACCGTTTTGTAACTGGGGAGGAGTTGGTGACCCCACCCCCATCTCTACTGCAACGTTTTTCTTCCTTTTACGGCCATCTTCGCCACTTCCCTTTTTTTCTTTTGTTCCGCGAGACAGTACGAGCATCGACACCATTCTCTATGTGGCCAATCCCAATAAAATTTCGGATAAGGGGGCAGAGGTGATCCTTTGACCCCAAAGTTAAAATCTTTACTGTGTTGCATGAATTTTTTCAGTGAGGACCTGGGTGTGTGCATTCTCACCTCTTGTTTCCTCACCGGGTCCCAGATGACAGCAGGCCAGTAGAGACGTGGCTCCGAGCACTCACATGTGTGCAGGACCATGTGCATGACCAGCATTTCACCCACAAACAGGTTGAAATACTGTCCCTGCGTGTCCCAGGACTTTCTTGCGTCTGTCCACCACTCTCTGTTCGGGTGTATAGGATGCGGGCGGCACACCCGCTTCTGGTGTCTGCAATACTGCACCTGAGCGTGCAGTGGGCCCGATAAGGGTATATTGATTAATGTTGTATAGGGGAAAACCATGATTTCTTCTTGTTTTTAGTGGATTTAAAATGCCGCAACAGACAATCTTCTCTTCTTTCTTCTTACTGCTGGTCGGGCTTCGGTCCCTTCTTCTTCTTTCCTGATCTCCCGAGACACGACTTCACGCTTGCCCTAACTTTAGCTGCTCTCGAGAGGGCTGGTTTCTCTTCCTGTTTTCGTACTTGGACCGGGCTGAAATTCACTCCGATTGAGAACACACCTTCAAATGGCACCATCCCCATCTTCACTGTCAGCTCTATCGTCACGGTTTGTTCTTCTCGCAGGGGCGTGGCTTCCCTAGAGACCCAGGAGTTTACTATCTACACGGTACCGTCTCTACGCCAGCTCTCCGGTGTGACAATGAACTCCGCACTCTTCTCTTTAGTTTTCGCTCCAGTGTGTCCTCAAGCATCCAGGCAGGTCATGCTGTACGCCAGGTTTGTGCCCCTGACGCCTTCTTCTCTAGGTACCGGCACTGAATCTACAAGCGGGAGTGATTGATCTTCAAAAACCTCCGCGATAAGCTTCCCCCAGGTTGTCAGCTCCCATGGACCTTCCCAACCTTGAGCGACAGCCATCTCACGGTGCGGGTCAGGGATGTCGTCCACTCCAGATCCATGCATGGGTCCATTTAGGCTCCTGTAGACTCTCAACACTTGCGGGATCATGGTGGAGCTCAGCGGTGGGCTGGTAACCCCCGCCATGTGCGGGGAGTAGGGCCAACATTTCTGCACGACCTCTCTCCATGCTGCTTTGTACTCCTCTTTACCCTTGGTCTTCTCCTCTACCTGTACCTGTGGGTAAAGAGGTGGGGCTGAAGGGTTAGTTTTGTTATCGTCCACCTGTACCTGTGGATGAAGTAGGAAGGAAGATTTCGTTTGATTAGTTTTTCTTCTAGGCTCAGGTGGAAAAGCCGCCGCCCACTTCTCTTCCAGGCAGTCAGCTCCCCCCTGGGGTCCCAGATCTAAGATGGGATCTACGAACTTTCTCACTTGCCATCCATCGGCTACTCCGACTTGCAGGACCCGGCCACTTGATCTTTGTAGGCTGCATCCGCTGCAGAGTCGCAACACTTCTCCATCCCACTGGCAGGCACACAGCGCTAACTCTGGCTTCACCCCCCTCAAATCCCACTGAGTAATGAGCTTCAGTCTGGGCAGCGTCTCTACCCTACATATTCCACAGACAAACGCGTCCATTACCTTGACAGGTTTCCGCGTCAGGTCCTTCAGTTCTCTCTTCCCCGAGTTGACCTTCAGCGGCTTCTCTTGCCCTGGTCCTTCCCAGCGTACTCTCAGTGTGGTCGGTTTCCAACAGACCAAGCATTCGTTCTTAATCTTCTTCCACTCTATCATTTCATACTCTTCTGACATGAGTCCTTGTTTAGCATAATCTAATATCTTCAGGGCCCTCCCTGCCCAGAGCCCTGTCGTGCTTCTTCTCATAGCAACCACCCCTTTAACAGTGGCCATTCTGACAAAGGGTGGTAAGTCTTGTGCTCTCGTGGCCATGGTTCTCGGTTCCTGGTTTCTTCTAGTCTCGAACTGGTTTCAGCTGTTCCACTCCTTGGATTCCACCTTTCTTCAGTAACACTGTGTTACTGTCCAATACTCTCTCCACTTTGTCAGGCTTTTGGTACTTGGACTTGATCGCTGCTCCGGGGAGAAGGTCTTTAGTCCTGATCCACACGCGCTGTCCCTTTCGGAATGGCACTCTCGGATCAGGTACTTCCTTGTTTTCTTCTGAGCTCCTCCCTATGTCTTGTGATGAGAAGGGGCGTTGATTCAGCTCCATTGCGGGGGAGGCGCGGTCTGCCCTACTCCTGTCATTCAAGGCCGCGCCCATCTCCAGAGCTTTTGTGCTCCAGCACCTAGAGTTAGCATTTTTAGCTATCCAGCTTTTTAGTAGCCCTATTGTGCGCTCCACCACCCCATTCGCTTGAGGCGTATAGGGCGGCGAGTAAACTCTCATCACTCCATGCTCCTGACACCACTGATCAACTTTAGCATTACGGAAATGCGTTCCGTTATCTGTTCTGAGCTCCTTAGGTATTCCCAGTTGCCTGCAGGTCTGCTCCAGCCAGCTAACTACACTCTTTCCGTTTGCTTTTCTCACAGGGTTTACTGTCACGTACCCTGACATAGAGTCTACAAGCACTAAAAGGAATTTCTCACCTTTCGTCCCGGTCACTCCGAGTGGGCCTGCTACACCCATGCAGACAGATCCCCAGGGGACGGTGCTTTTGATTGTGAGCCCCTCCACGCGCTGTCCTCTCCGCCCCGGATTGTGTCGTGCACACACCTCGCAGGTCTTCAGGACTTCACGTATCCGGCACTCAGGAATCCACAGCTTCTGCTTTTCCAGTTCCCTACGTGTTGGAAGCGTGCCAGTGTGGCCAAGCGCTTCATGTACGGCCTGCACTACCTCCACAACGTAGTCTTCTGGGACTTCTCTTCCTTTCGGCTTTTCGTCCCACTTCTCGGTCCCGACAAAAACAACTCGTCTTAGTTGTACAAAACGATCTACTTCATTGTTCCCTTCCCAGTGTGCCCCCTCTCTAGTGTGAGCCTTTTGGTGCACTACACTAATGGTCATGTTCATCCTGATCTCAGCTATTTTCTTCCACAGGTCTTCATGAGCTACAGTTTTACCTTTCGCCCCCTCGAATCCGTTTTCTTCCCAGATCGTCAGGTCTTCAGTCATTGCTTGTGCACAATAATAACTGTCTGTTATTATCCTGACTTTCTTCACCTTTCTTTTCTCGAGCTCTATTAGCCCTTCCAGGATCGCTGTTGCCTCTCCTGTCTGCGCACTGCCCTCTGTCTTTCCCTTCTGACGAAAACACTCTTTTCCGTGTCTCTTCAGGATGAATCCCCAGTAGGCGGTGCTGTCGGGCCCTTTCCGCGATCCGTCGGTGTACAGAACCCACTCGAACGTATCTTCGGTTGTCTCGTTAACGCTAACTGAATGACCTGTAACTGAACTCAGCCAAATCTTCTTAGCCCCCTCGTCGCCGGTGGTGGTGTTCACGAGTGGCCAATGCTCGCGCAGGTGATCCCGGATTGATTTTTGATTCGGTCTCGACTGAATTACTGCCTTGAGTTTTTTGAACTCTGTGAAACTCTGATTAGGGGGCGTTGGGATCAGATTCCCGACTGGATTTTGGCTTGAGAAGGTTGACTGTGGCTCTTTGTTCTTTCCTCTTTTAGGAGCTGGCAGCACTGTTAACTCTTCATCTTTTCATTTCATTTCATTTCATTTTATTTATTCTTTTTTCAAGGTAATGCAACCTAAAATAAAGCAACAATCCAACAAAAAACAAACAATACATTCCATGAAAAGAAGAACAGGAGTTGGATGAAGAAAAAAAATCTTATAAACTCCAACCCCATTCTTGAAGAAAAACGTACAAACTAGATGGCCTAACCGATGTAAAAAACAGCAACAACAAAAAAACAACAATTACATATACACATACATACACATACACATATACACACATATACATACATTTACACACATATACACACATATACACACATATACACACAATACACACATATACATACACATACACACGCAAAAACCAGATGTAATCAACTTTCGATTTTAACTTTTTATTTTTTTATTTTTATCATTATTATTACTATTATTATTAATGATTGTTTGCTAAAACAACAGTGATGCAATGGTGACAACAGTGGCAATGGAAACAACGACAAGGCCACCAGACCACACAACGAACACCCACACACGCACACAGGCAGGCATGCACGTCTTCGTCTTCCTCTGGGGAGAAGTCTTCCCACCTGGCTCGCTCTTCGTCAACTGCTTTTTTGTACGTGGCCTTCTTCATTCTTCGGAGCATCACGTCGTGGGTTATTGCTAGGAAGGATTTTCTGAAATTTTCTGTTAGTTCTCTGCGCGCCGTGAGGGTTTTGTAGGACGGCATCATCAGTATGTTGGCCCACTCCCTTTGGGGGGCTGTGACCTCGAGCCCTACCAGCACTTCCTGGTCTTCTGCCCACGTGTCCGGGATGTCATACGACGTTTGGAGCACCTCCGGCATGTAAGCTTCTCTCCCGTCTTTAGTCTTCACTGGTCCAAACCTCGTGTCCCTCGCTATTCTCTCTGAGGCCTGCCTCACTGACATAAGCGGGGGCTCCTTTTTCTCTCCTCTTCTCGTTGCACCTCTCAACTGTTCTACCTTGCCCTGCGAGCCATGGCTCACCGACTCTAGGGTCGGATCTTCTTCTCTCTCTGGCTCACTGACCTCGCTACTTGCCCCTGACACTTCGTTCTCGTCGCCGTCTGGTGAGTCGGGGGAGTTCGGGTCTTCCCGCTCTCCACGTTGGTCTTGGGTACCCCTAAGCATTCCGGGGGTCGGTCTGCCGGCTGGTGTCCGGGCGGGGGTCTTCTCGGCTCGGCTATGGAGCTCGGGGGAACTAGTTCTTCCGGAAACAGGTACAGTTTTGGTCTTCCTGGGATTCAGGGGGAGGATTTTGGTGGTGCGCAGGCCTGTATAGGTGGCTTCGGGGCTCCTAGACCTCGTGGGCTCGTTCTCTTCGTACTGTAGTTCTCTGTCCACGGGACCTGTACCTGTGAATAAAGAGTGGGAGGAAGGTATTACATTAGAGCAGCAGGGGTCCATGGCCCCCGCGCTGGAGCTGTTGGTCGTCTTTGGCGTGGAGGAGAGCCTGCTTCTACGTGTCAGAGGGGCCTCTGCTCGTCCTCTTTCTTCACCTGCGGCCCACGGGTCAGCTGCACTCATGTCTTTCTCTTCTTTTGTGTTTGCAATCCGTCTAAGGGGTCGCGTCACTCGGCTTCTTCGCTCGTCGGCTTGTGCTTTGGAGATCAGGATTACTATTTCTTGTATATTGTTGAACACCGGCTGCTCCATGATCTGCAGGTGTGCCGCCCTAGCCGCTGCTTGCTCTGCCGCCTCCCAGGGCAACTCGTGTGACCTCAGGCCATCGACGCTCATTACTATTCATTTGTACTGCAGTTCACTAGCGTACTTAAGGCCTTTCTCTATGGCGGTCGCCAGCTCTTCTTGGTAGGATTCGAAGCTCTTCTGGGGGCTGTAGTCTGGCATGATCACATATATCGTGGCGAAGTGGGGGAGAAGCCCCCCGCTGGTCACTACTACCGACTGATCTTCTTTGCTCTCCGTATGATACTGCAGGGCTCTCCGCTCTCTCTCGCGGTGGTATTCCGGGTCCTGCAATCTGCCTAGGGCCTTCTGGAAAGTGGTATTTCTAACCTTCAGACTGCCGCCGGTGACCACTAGGAACCCATGTGCGGTCACCTCCCAAGGTTCTCCGACGAGGAGCCGCACTTCGGCCCCGACTTGGTTTGTGAACTTCATTCCCTCTTTAGGGAGCGGCTTCAGCAGGTAATTCACTCCCCCAGCTACCTCTTCGGAGGATTGATGTTCTTTACTCGCCTTCTCTCGCATACGGCGGGCAGCGCCTATGTCTCTAAGGTCCTGTGCTACTTCTTTGTTGGTTTTAATAGCAGACTGAGTGAGATCTATCACCTGCTGTTGGTTAGCTACCCGTCCCCCATAACTGAACCTCGAGACTGCGGTCCGGCGCTTTGGCGTTCGGGGGCCCTGTGCTCTGCTACCTAGCTCTGGCTCTTCTTCTTCTGGGTCGCTCGGTATCTGCACTCGGAGTACGCTCCCATCTTGATTCATGTCGTCTTCATCGTCTGTTGCGGCAGGACTATTGCTCTCGGAATTTGAGTCATTGGTGGTTCTGTGACTACGTGCATCTTCGTCCGGGTCCGCATCGTTCACGCCCCGGCTCAGGACTTTCAGTCTATCTAACAACGGCTGGTGTTTCTTTAACCTGGGTGTCGCTTTCACTTTATCTGACACTAGCTTGGCCACTACACCTGTTTCTTTAGCTAACATCTTCACTACAGGGTCGTACTTAGGTGAGGGGCTCACTAATGTCTGTATTTGTGATCCGGCCTTTGCCATCTTCATGTGCTCCAGGGCGTCTCCCCAGAACTTCAACCAGGTTTCGGTGTCTTCTCTCTTCTCGCCATGGATGGGGCTCCTCAGCAGCAGCTGCCATTCCGTTCCTAACTTTTTAGTTGAGTGGAAATAACCTGTTCGATCAACTGCTCGTTTGATACTATCGCTTAGCTCCCTGTCGTCTGCTTCGTAGGGGTTGGCTGCTCTGACCGCGTGCTGCACTGACGCATCGCAGGAGTCCCAACCGTCCACATACGGAATTATTTGATAAGGAGACCACTCCGGGGGTCCTCTCTGGTCCCCCTCCTTCGCCGCCGCTGCTCCTTCGTCACTGTCTGTGGTCTTCTGGGCTACTCCCTGGCCCTGGTTCCGTGGCCGTGTTTTGCTCTCCTTCACTTTCCATTGTTTTTGTCGTCTCGAGTTCTAACTGCCTACGTCCGAACGCTAACCCCGTTCACCGCCACAGCCGACCACTCACTAAACAGCCTCCGTAGCGAGGCCGGCCCGACGGCTACACCCGTTAATGGCAGCTTCCCTCTTTTGACTAATGGCACTTGGTGAATGTGCTAGGATATGTCTGTTTTTAGAGGTTAGGAGAAAACCCCAGGGGTTACTTTATGGACAGTGGGGGACTGGAATAACCTGTGAGAACCTTTACAAGCGATGTTTATGAGCACCACGACTTAACTTTTTACCACCATGAGAGAATACAGGGGGACTTCACTTTAACTGCAATGGGTACATTTATTATCTGGAATAACATTCAGCAGGGGTTAGGCAACAGCATTCAGATTCACGGTTACATCAGATTACGTTGGCATAGGGTACATTTAATTCTACGACTGAGCCTTCTTGAATCTTATTCATACGACCTGATTCGTTGTCTTGTTTTTTGGGGGAGGGAGGAGGTGAGGCGGGCTGCCACCTGGCCGGATGGACTGCCGCGCCCGCTCCCGTACCAGTCTAGGAAATCGATCCGCTCCCCTTGAGGGGGAATCCCGCTCGACGCAGGCTGTACAGCACAGGGTGCGGGTCGTCCGCAGGGGAGGGGTGTCTTCTTCCGTTGACAGGGAGAGTGGATTCTTCGCCGCGAAATACAACAAATCTTCGGAGTTGCAACCTGTCACTAATTTCGGTGTTGGGCCACGGAGGTCGGCGTCAGCTCCCGGAGAAAGTCGGAAGCTCCTCTTCGCCCTGACCTCGGTCTTCGTACGGCTCCAGATGGCGCCCCCCCCTCCCGGCAGGATGGAAAGACTCAGGCGCGCTCACGGGGGAGATGTTGGTGATCCGTACGGTCGCACATCCTTCGGTGGTGTCGTCTGGATGTTGGTTGCAAATCCTCTTCTCTCGGGCTCGTCCGCTTCTCCGGAGATTCCTTCATGGGCAGGCTCCGCAGCTCGGATGCATCTTCCCTTGACGAAGGACTCCGCACAACTCTGTTGATTTGCATAATTCACCAGTCTTTGTTTCCTCAAACTCCTCTTTCTGCAACCCCTCCTTTCTGTGTTTGTAGTTCTGTCTTGCAGCTACTCATCCACCTCTAAGTCCCTCTGAGCTACCCCTCCCTTCTCTATCTGTAGTCCTTTTTACACTCCTAGGGCAGCCATACACATTGTCCACCATTCTCCCCTCTCTCCTAATTTAAATTCTGCTTTTCTCAGACTTCAGGAAGGCCCAGGCACTAGTCTTTAGCTAAAACAACATCCTGACATTACACCATACCCTCAGGCTTCTCATGAGACCGGCGAGTGTACGTGTGTGTATGGTACGAGAGTGTGTCAACACAAGTTCCCACATCATATTTCCAACCATCATATCTTTTCCTTCTCCCCCCCAGCTCCGTTTCCTTCTACCCATGCACATATGGTTCAGGTATTTCTTAAAACAACATTTAATCAACTCCTAATCCTCGTTCTTTACATTTCTATTCAGCTAAGTATTTGTTCTTTTATTACATACAAGTTGAATCAGCAAAAAGTCATTTTCTCAGTTCCCGTTTTCCCCCCCTCTCAGGCTCCGTGATGTGCGCTGGGACCTCAACACATCTCAGCCCTACTTGACATGTTTTAAACATAGAACTAGTTTATTAGAGACCATGACGTCACTCAGACCCCCACATTGTCCACATGGTTTATAGAACTAGTTTATTAGAGACCATGACGTCACTCAGACCCCCACATTGTCCACATGGTTTATAGAACTAGTTTATTAGAGACCATGACGTCACTCAGACCCTCACATTGTCCACATGGTTTATAGAACTAGTTTATTAGAGACCATGACGTCACTCAGACCCCCACATTGTCCACATGGTTTATAGAACTAGTTTATTAGAGACCATGACGTCACTCAGACCCCCACATTGTCCACATGGTTTATAGAACTAGTTTATTAGAGACCATGACGTCACTCAGACCCCCACATTGTCCACATGGTTTATAGAACTAGTTTATTAGAGACCATGACGTCACTCAGACCCCCACATTGTCCACATGGTTTATAGAACTAGTTTATTAGAGACCATGACGTCACTCAGACCCTCACATTGTCCACATGGTTTATAGAACTAGTTTATTAGAGACCATGACGTCACTCAGACCCTCACATTGTCCACATGGTTTATAGAACTAGTTTATTAGAGACCATGACGTCACTCAGACCCCCACATTGTCCACATGGTTTATAGAACTAGTTTATTAGAGACCATGACGTCACTCAGACCCCCGCATTGTCCACATGGTTTATAGAACTAGTTTATTAGAGACCATGACGTCACTCAGACCCCCACATTGTCCACATGGTTTATAGAACTAGTTTATTAGAGACCATGACGTCACTCAGACCCCCACATTGTCCACATGGTTTATAGAACTAGTTTATTAGAGACCATGACGTCACTCAGACCCTCACATTGTCCACATGGTTTATAGAACTAGTTTATTAGAGACCATGACGTCACTCAGACCCTCACATTGTCCACATGGTTTATAGAACTAGTTTATTAGAGACCATGACGTCACTCAGACCCAAGAAGAGCATGCTGGGAGTGTCGTCGCCTGAAGTCCACGACAATCTCCTTCGTCTTCTCCACGTTCAGGCGGAGGTTGTTGTCCTTACACCACATGGCCAGGTGCCTCACCTCGTCCTCATCGTGGTTGATGAGACCCACCACCGTTGTGTGATGAAGAGGTTGGAGCTGGATGATGGTGAGCAGTCGTGGGTCAGCAGAGTGAAGAGGAGGGGGCTCAGCACACACCCCTGGGGGGCCCCTGTGTTGAGCATGATGGTGCTGGAGGTGTTGCTGCCGACTCGAACTGCCTGTGGTCTCCCCGTCAGGACGTCCAGCAGCCAGTTACACAGGGAGGGGTGGAGCCCCCGCTGACTGAGCTGCTGAGGGATGATGGTGTTGAATGCTGAGCTGAAGTCAATGAACAGCATTCTGACATAGGAGTCTCTGGTCTCCAGGTGGGTGGGGGCTGAGTGGAGGGCCGTGGAGATGGCATCATCGGTCGAGCGGTTGGACCGATATGCAAACTGGAAAGGGTCCAGGGTGGGGGGGGGGGGGGGGGGGGGGGGGGGGCAGACTTGATATCTTGCATGACTAGCCGCTCGAAGCACTTCATGATGATGGGGGTGAGTGCGACCGGGCGGTAGTCATTGTGGCAGGTGGGGGGCCGGGATGATGGTGGTGGCTTTGAGGCACGTGGGGACAACAGCCTGGCTCAGTGAGGTGTTGAAGACGTCCGTGAAGACATCTGAGAGCTCCTCGGCACAGTCTCTCAGGACACCACCAGGGACGTGAAGACATCAGTGAGCTCCTCGGCACAGTCTCTCAGGACACCACCAGGGACGTGAAGACATCAGTGAGCTCCTCGGCACAGTCTCTCAGGACACCACCAGGGATGTGGTCGGGACCCGGGGCTTGGCGTGCGTTGGTCCCTCTGACGGATCGCCTCACGCTGTCCGGGGATAACGTCAGCACCTGGTCGCCAGGAGGTAGTGGGGTCTTCTGTGCCGGGGTGTTGTTATTACTAACTCAGTTACATTTTGGAACAAGTAGTGAGTAACTATAACTAATTACTTTTTTAAAGTGACGTTGCCAACACTGTTCACGTTATATTAATGTATTTCAGAGTTCAAAACCACACAAGCCATTCTTTCTGTTAAATCTCAAATACACATCAAAAACAACATATGATGTGCATATAAATATTTTTATGTTATATAAATCTTGTCTTTGTTCTGTTGAATAAACACTGAAAAGATCCTCATTGTTTGCGTAGAGACAGGTAGGGAGGTGTGCAGCAGCTCCAGGGTGTGCACCTGAAGACCCTTCCCCAGGTCTGATCCTCAACGTCCTCTCACGGAGGACAGGCTTTACTGCTACAAACACTCACTGCTGGAATGTAGAACACCATACGATGCTCGATCGCCATCTAGGGGCGAATATGGGTATTGACACTCAACTTGTATAACACTGTCACACAGAGTAAAATCACATATTTATGCAATTCTTCACACCCCCACTCGCCGTTAACTCACTGTGTTGAATCAGTTTCAAAACAAATATCGTTCAGAAAAATGCTCTGCTACCCCGTTTTCTTCTACTTCCTCTTTTCAGTCTTTATGCCAAAATGCCAAACATCTTTGAAAAGCATTTCAACTTTTGTTTAGTGGCTGGTTTTGTCAGAATATCGGCAACTATTCATTCTGTGGGGCAATATTCCAGTAAAACCCTTTCAGTAGCAGCAGTGTCTCTAATGAAATGGTATTTCACATGTGTGTGTCACATCAATATGTTTGCACCTTTGTCTGTTGACAGGAGTTTTGGCAAGTGCAATCGTACCTTGATTGTCTTCGTACACTTTTGTCCTCACATGTTGGTCGTTGTCACGTCCTTTCAGTAGCTGTTCAATGTAAAGACGCTCCTGTATAGCTGAAGCCAAACACATGTATTCTGCTTCACATGTAGAAGGAGCGAGTGTCGGTTGTTTTCGTGTTTTCCATGAAACGAAAGAACTGTCTTCACACAAACTCACACAACAGCCTGATGTGCTTCGTCTGTCTTTCATTTGATGCCCAACTTGCATCACAGTAAACTGTCAGACCTCGTCTTTCAGTTACTTTTTCCTTGAACGTAAGTCTTTGTTCTGTTGTACCTTTAAGATACCTGAATACGTGTTTCACTCTATTCCAATGTTCCAAAGTAGGCTCATTAAAATGCTGGGATAGTTTACTGACATTAAAGCTTATGTCAGGTCCAGTGCATGTGGATAAGTACATTAAACGTCCCTCTGCTTCCCTGTACCATCTTCATTATTTCAGCTTTTCTCTGTTTTCTGTGTAATCAAGTTTTGCTTCACAAGGAGTTTCTCTTGGTTTGCAGTTTTGAATGTCAAACCTTTGTAAATCCTTTTTCCATCTCTCTTCTGTGACATTTTGACCAGTCCCTTTGTTTGTTCAAAGTCTATTCCTAAGAATTGTTTCAGAATTCCCAAATCTTTTATTTTGAATCTCCGAGTTAACATTATTTTTAAACTCTTGCATTGCATTTTCACTTGAAGCAGCTAAAATGAGATCAAATGATAAGAATGACCTTTTCAGCATGCTTTTGTCTTGTCTACACACAATGATCTGCATCATTTTGCACAGAGTCATTTCCACATAGAGCGGTGTGTAACACTGTGTTCCAGTTTCTTCCTGACTGCTTGAGGCCATACAGTGATTTGTTCACTTTCCATTCCAGTTTCTTGCTTGTTGTAGAGTCTTTCTCGTAACCTTGCAGTTCCTCTAAATAGATTTGGCAGTGGGCGGGTGTGTGCAGGTCCACTGTCTTCACGTCCATCCGATGTAAGATTCGGTCCTCCTGTGCCGCCGTCTGCATGACAACTCTTACACTTCACATGTCAACTGTCGGTGAAAACGTCTCTTCAAACTCAGTCCCTGCTTCCTGGTCGTATCCTTTGGCAACAAATCGTGCCTTATATTTATCAGATCCATCTGTGTCTGTTTGTAGTGCATAAACCCATTTTGCTTTTAAAGCTTGTTGGCCTGGTGGTGGAATGTGTCATGTTCCTCTAGTGAGCTAATCTCCTCATCCATGGCGCTTTTCCAGTGTATTGGCTTGGATGATGACACTGCTTCCTGGTACGTTTCTGGAATGTCGCAAACTGCTCGATAACAGAAATCAACACATGTCCATCAGTCCAATCTGTCCAATGAATCATCAGCCTCAAAGTCTTGGAGCAATGCTGCCTTTTGCTTGAATCTGGTGGATTCTTTCTGATCCTTGTTGCAGCATTTGTGTCTGACACATCCTCCACATCTGCCTGCTCATTGAAATCCTCAGTGCTGTCCTCAGGTTGACCTTCGTCCTCGTCCTTCGTGTCTCTGTCACAGACTGAACTGTGTCTGTTTCCAATGTCGCATCCTGTGTATGGCTCCAATGTTTGTGTCTCTCTCTCGACACTTGTTTTGGTTGAGAATCTCACCAATCCGATCTGTTGGACCTTTTCCATTTCTGGATAATATACATGATAAGCTGAGCTATTTTTTATCATAATCAATGAAAATGCCCTGCTCACTTTTGGAGTCGACTTTTCCTTTTTCTTGTTTGTCGCAAAAACCATTAGGACACATGCCTTTCCTGTACGTCACTCATATGCTGTTTTCTGTGTCCATCTATTGTAACGCCTGTTTCTAATGTGAGCTGCAGTTTGAATCTGATCGTTTGCTTTCTATCAGTAATCATCAAGCCATGTCAAAGAGTGTTGGCCATCTTCTCTCTGCTGTGCCATTTTGGTGGGGCGAGTAAGGCGCTGATGACTCAGGTCTGATTTTATTCTTTGTTAGTAACATTTGGAACTCTGTTCGTAAAGTCAGTGCCGTTGCCTGAACGTATGCACTCCACGTCTCCACAGGGCGCTCCATCTGCTAAAAGTTTTCTGTTGCAGCAACAGCATCACTTTTTGACTGAAGGAAATATATAATACAGCACCTGAATAGTCATCTGTTAAACATTGTGGATATTTGTGCCCTTCTAAACTCTGTGTTCTTTGGCCCTGCCGGGTCTGTATGGATTAACTCCAGAGGTTTACTGGCTTTAGCATCGAGCTCCCATTTTCTTGTTTGGGTAAACTTGCCTCTTGTACAGGTTTCACATGTCACGTGGCTCTCTCCTTTCTTGAAAGTTCCTCCTCCGTCGGCTGCTCTCGCCACTGAAAAGATGTCGTGGGGATATGAGGGCATGTACAGAACATTTTGTAGTTGTGCCCTCTGCACTCGTCCATCACTGTCCAGTAGATGTATTGTCGTGGTTCCTCTTCCCCTGCATCTTGTCCCGTCAGCGAGTTCCACTGAATGAGTCTCTGGTGGAAATGTGCGGTCATACCATTCACTATGGGAGATGTCGCTCCTGCATCTACCATGATGCCTTTCATTTGGATCTGGGTGATGACTTACTTTCTCCTTGTGCAACTTTGAAGAGGGAGTCGCTGCATTCTTCATCTGTGACCTTTCTGGCATTGTCTCCTTTATCTCTCTTTTTGTATATGATTCTTAATGTGTGTTGCTCTTACAAAAGTTGCACCACACTTTTCGGGTAGATTTTCTCGCTCTATGTCCCTTTAATCCACATTTGAAACATGTCAGGTCTATATCTTCACTTATACTTTGAGTGCTGCTGGTGTACTTCTGGATATTTCTATCCTGCTTCGTAAACATTCTCATCTCATTGTCTGTTGGCTCAGCAGTGCTCATTTTCTCCGACTCTTCGTAAACGTGTCATCTCCTTTTGAAATCTGTAAATGTGACATTGTCTTCATTTTGTGTTACATGTACAGCTAATCAAATCAAATCAAATTTTATTTATAGAGCACTTTTCATACATACATACATGCAACACAAATTGCTCCACATAAAAGAGAAAAAAATAAAAATAAAATACACATACAATACGCACACACCCACACCCACACCCTTACCCACACCCACACCCACACCCACACCCACACCCACACCCACACCCACACCCACACCCTTACCCACACCCACACCCACACCCACACCCACACCCTTACCCACACCCACACCCACACCCACACCCACACCCACACCCACACCCACACCCACACCCTCACCCACACCCACACCCACACCCACACCCACACCCTTACCCACACCCACACCCACACCCACACCCACACCCACACCCACACCCTTGCCCACACCCACACCCACACCCTTGCCCACACCCACACCCACACCCTTACCCACACCCACACCCACACCCACACCCACACCCACACCCACACCCACAGCCCACACCCACACCCACACCCACACCCACACCCACACCCACAGCCCCCCATCCTAACTGCCCGTAAGAGAATATAAAAACTGATATAAGAATGGCAGAATGGCCAGGCACTGATGATCCAGGAGAGAAACCACCACCCTGGGGGGCCGTCCACACCCAGAGGAGCCACAGCCTACAGCTACGGGGGGGCCCGTCACTGGGGCGGCCCGTCACAGGGACCACCCCCACCCAGCCGGTCAGGAGCCCCCACCACGGTCAGTGAACCACAGGCTGAGCTCCTCCACCGAGGCCAGAACGACCCCCAGGACGACGCCCCCCACAGGCAGACCAGACTCAACTCCTGATGAAGCCCCCCGCCCCCCCCCCCCGTGAGGTGACACTGGAAATAAATAGGAGCTAATAAAGTCAATCAATAAATGAAAATAAAAGATAAGAAATAAAAAAGTAAAAATAATCAACCAACAAAAATGAGTAAATAAGAGCTTATAAAATGAATTCATAGACGAGATAAAGGATTAAGTTAAAACATGAACTACAATTAGAAAAAAGAATAAGCAAAATAGTCAACTAATTAAATGCTAAATTAAAAAAGTGGGTTTTGAGCCAGTTTTTAAAAACACTGACAGTCTCTGTGGCCCTGAGGCCCCCGGCAGGCTGGTCCACAAACGTGGGCCATCGTGACAGAACCTGGCCTCACCACAGGTCCTGGTCCTGACACTAGGAACCGTAACAGGTGGTGCCAGAGGACCTCAGGGACCCGGACCCAGCAGGTCCTGGTCCTGACACTAGGAACCGTAACAGGTGGTGCCAGAGGACCTCAGGGACCCGGACCCAGCAGGTCCTGGTCCTGACACTAGGAACCGTAACAGGTGGTGCCAGAGGACCTCAGGGACCCGGACCCAGCAGGTCCTGGTCCTGACACTAGGAACCGTAACAGGTGGTGCCAGAGGACCTCAGGGACCCGGACCCAGCAGGTCCTGGTCCTGACACTAGGAACCGTAACAGGTGGTGCCAGAGGACCTCAGGGACCCGGACCCAGCAGGTCCTGGTCCTGACACTAGGAACCGTAACAGGCCGGTGCCAGAGGACCTCAGGGACCCGGACCCAGCAGGTTCTGGTCCTGACACTAGGAACCGTAACAGGCCGGTGCCAGAGGACCTCAGGGACCCGGACCCAGCAGGTTCTGGTCCTGACACTAGGAACCGTAACAGGCCACGAGGACCTCAGGGGCCGTGAGGGCTCATATCGTAAAAGCAGGTCAAAAAGATAAGAAGGCCCATTAAGACATTTAAAAACTAAAATCTTAAAATCCATCCTGAAAGGCACAGGGAACCAAGGCAGTGATCGTAAAACAGGGGTAACATCCCGTCTTCTGGTCTTCGTCACTCGTGCTGCAGAATCCTGGAGCAGCTGAAGGCTGCTGGGAGTTTTTAGGGAAGACCAGAAAGCAAGGCATTACTATAGTCTGAGCAACTGGAGATGAAAGCATCAGCACCTCCTGCTGGCCAGAGAGAGAAATGGTGGGACCCTGGCTATATTCTTCAGGTGGTAAAATCCTATTTTTGTTATGATCTTAATATGGGAATAAAATCCAGCTCAGAGTCAAAAAGAAGGCCCAGGTTTTTAACACACTGCCAGGTTTTCCAGTCCTGCAGTGACGTGATGTTGAGCTAGAGGAAGTTCTCTGCCAGCCATGATTTTAAATCTAAAATACAGTTAAAAAGGGCGTCTAATGGCCTGTGTCCTCAGGAGACACAGCAATGTACAGCTGTGTATCATCAGCATAGCTGTGAAAGCTGATGCCATGTCTCCTGATGCCATGTCTCCTGATGCCATGTCTCCTGATGCCATGTCTCCTGACGATGTCCCCTAGTGGCAACATATAAAGATTAGAAAGTGTTGGACCTAAAACCGAACCTTGGGGAACTCCACACTCACGACAGAAAACTCCAGCCGGAGGGAGGACACCCATCGCTGAAAATCCTTCATATACAGACGGCCGAGCCGGACTACCAGGGTGGCTGAGGCCATCAGCCCCAGTAGCCGGAGGCATAATCTGAAGGGGACCGGGCTGTGCAGGGTGAAGCGTGAGAGACAGGCTCTGAAAACATTCACCCTCGCGGCTGAGAGACGAGCTGTGAGAGACACCGAGTCCAGAGATTAACCCAAGATTATGTTCTGCACTGGGGATAACACACTTTTCTCTGAGTTTATCATAAAACCCAAGCCGACCAGGTGTTTTATGAGGGTGTGGGTTTGCACTATGGCTTCCTCTCTGGACCGCGCCAGGAGGAGCCAGTCGTACAAATACGTGGCCAGCCTGACGCCCTGTCGCCGCAGCGGCACTATGGCTGCCTCGGTGCAGCGCACAAATACTCCCGGGCTCAGAGATAACCCGAACGGGAGGACTTTGTACTCGTGACAAACACCCTGAAAAGGGAACCTCGGATATTTCCGGTGTGGAGGATATATCAGGATATGGAAATATGCGTCCTTCAGGTCGACTGATGTGAACCAGTCGTCCTGACGCAACATACGCAGCAGGGATGCATGTGTGAGCATTCTGAATTTGTATGTTCCGAGGTATTTGTTCAAAGCCCGGAGATCCAGGATCGGGCGAATCCCGGTCCCTCCTCGTTTGGGGACCAGGAAATACCTGGAGTAAAAGCCGCTCTGACGTTGTTCGGGAGGCACTACGCATATTGCTCTCTTTATCAACAGCGAGTGAATCTCTTCCTGAAGAACACGAGCTGACTCTCCGCGCACTTGAGAATGCACTACACCAGAGAAACGAGGGGGGACGGCGGCAAACTGAAGCCTGTAACCCCGTGATATCGTTCTCAAAACCCAGGCTGAGCCGTTGAGAGCTGCCCATCTGTCCTTCACTGCAGAGACAGAAGTGACAGCATCTGATACGCCTCCTGTCACCAGAGCCTCCAATAACTGTGTTATGGAGTCCCTGATCGGAGGGAGGTCGTGACACTCGTGCGTCATTGCGCATGCGCTGGATGTTTGTGCATGGACAGCTCCGGTTGTCAAAGATCCACTGCACCACTTATCACTGTATCACTTTTTATCACTCCATCACCTTATGCACCGTAAGTAAATCCATCCTGTTGTTCCTGTTGTTCTATGTCCATTGTTGCCGTCTACCATATTTTACCTCTTATTTTTAGCTTATTTATTTTTATATTCCTAAAGCCTTATAGCTTAAAGTTTTTAGCTTTTTTTATCTAAAACCATGTGTATATGTTTTTATGTTTAATGTTGCACATCTCACCAAGAAAAATTCCTAGTTTGTGAACCTGTTTACAAGCAATGGCAATAAAAAGGATTCTGATTCTGATTCTGATTCTGATTCTGGATCGCCGGGTCCAGAGTTGGGCTGTAACCCGCTCCGGACCAGGGACCGGCACCGAACTGTTTATTCTGCTCTCGTTTATTAAATGTGACTGCGCCCTCGACCGGAGGTCTGGATACGGCAGTGAAAACATTTTTATTAAACAAGAACAATTGTGAGTGCTTGTGTGAGTTCCACGGGCGCACGCAGCAGCGACGTCTCGCGGGCTCTGGAAAACGGGAGTCGCACACACGGGAAGAAACACCGGCGGGGCTGGCGAACGGGAACATGCAGCGCCGGTACCGGTGGGAAGAGGGGAGGTCGTCAGGCCGCCCGCTTCTTCTTCCTGGCCTGCTGACTGGCAGTCTGCGCGGTCTGTGGTGGCCTTTCTGGGCCAGCCGGTCCTCGCCTCCTGTGCAGGTGCGGCACAAGGAGCAGGACGGGCCTGGGGCCGCTTCGGGATTTTAAACTGAGGGAATGGAGGAGGCACCATTGCCTGCACGGCGTTCTTTCGCTGGACTGTGGCAGGTGCATGCTCGGCTTTGCGAGGGAGGCAGAGCTGGAGTGCTTCGTCCTCCTTCTTCCTGGCTTCACATCGCTACTGCATTGAAGCGAGGGCCGAGCCGAAGACGCCGTCTGGTGTGACCTGCATGTCTAAAACGTCCTCCTTCTCTCTGTCCGACAGGCGGGTCAGGTGGAGCCATCTGGCTCTTTCCTGCAGCACCATCATCCCGAGAGATTTTCCCGTGGCTTGGACCACACAGCGCTGCACACGCAGGCAGATGTGGGTTATCACGGTCATCTCGTCCCACACCGCTGGCTCAGGTCTGCTCGTCATGTCCTCACATTGCTCCGCTTGCTAAGCGGTGAGCATAGAGGACACGTTGAGAGCCCTGACGGCCAGCGCAGTCGCCTTATAAGCGCGCTCCATCATGGCGGACTGGAGGCGGTCTGCTATGGACGGCAGTGTGGGGTCCTGGAGGAGACGGTCAGTCACGGGTGCAGGTGCGCAGTGATTAACGGCTCCATGGGGGGCATGCGGAGACTGCCAAGCTTCTCCATGCCCTCACAGTCCAGGGAGGAAGCTCCGTGTACCGGGCTTCTGCCGCTGAACGGGCGGTTCCTCCGTGAGGACGACAGCTCGTCCAGCAGCTCGTCGAGGACAGGGAGTTGCTGTTTCGCGGTCTTCGTAGCCTGGGGTCATTTCTTCCCTTCATAACGGGACCTGGCGGTCTCCGTTATTGCTTCAGGCCAGGGGATGTTCAGCCGGGGTGCAGCGTGTTTGCACACCAACTGCATGTCCATGCTGAAGAAGGGGGAAGCGGGGCGCTTCCCTCCTCGTCCCCGAGGGCAGCCACAGCGCCTGGTGTGGCGAACTGAGGTGATGGAATGAGGACGTCGTCCTCACTCTCATCATCAGATATGAGGAGCTCCGGGGAGTAATCCTGGCAGTCCTCATCATCCAACTCCAGCACGTCTTCCACGGGCGGACGCAGAGTTGCGAGGTCCAGCTGGGAGTCCCAGCTGGACCTCGCTCCAGTGTCCATGTCATTCCCGTCCTGGACCTCGCTGGTGACTAGTGTGTCACCGGAGGACAAGAATGGGTCTTGGCCGGAAGAGCTAGCTTGACATGCTAGTCGCTGTCGGAGACTTTTCATATTGAACGGGGCGCAGTACACGCTTGAGCCGGGGGTCTCGATAGCCTGCTGGGCGTGTTGCAGCCCGAGGCAGAACGAGCAGACCTGCTGTGAGTCGCAGCTCCATAACCTGCTTCCACAGGTACAGAGCCGGGCCCCGGAGCCTCCATCTCCTCTGCTGTGAGGAGCGTGGGCGTCCATAATGGTTAGCTGTGAAGCTAGACCACAGGTGCCGTGAATTAGCTGGTGTGCTATTTGCTCAGGGCGGTGTTAGCTGGTGTGCTAAACCGTGTAACCTTCCCATGGTGTGGTCAGGTGCGCAACTCTCCAAGCTATGGTGAAGGAGGGAGGGTTGCGGTGTGCTAGCTCCGGTCTGTTAACAGTTAAGCTAGCTGGCACGTAAATTGAGAGATGCTCAGCACGAAGCGAGAAGAGGCGTTTGAGTGACGCTGCGCAGTTAGCGCGAGCTACTTAAGGGTTGGTGGCTCCACCCTGACTTGGGCGTCGTGATCACCAGCCAATCAGGATTGGCGTAATGAGATAAATGCTTCTGAGGCATACGCAGGGGGCGTATCCCATAGTGACACAACGATACGAATACTATGAATGAGAACTCCAGAGATAACTCCGGATAACTCCAGAGATAACTCCAGAGGTAATTCCAGAGGTAACTCCAGAGATAACTCCAGAGATAACTCCAGAGGAAACTCCAGAGATAACTCCAGAGATAACTCCAGAGGTAACTCCAGAGGCAACTCCAGAGATAACTCCAGAGGTAACTCCAGAGATAACTCCAGAGATAACTCCAGAGGTAACTCCAGAGGCAACTCCAGAGGTAACTCCTGAGATGACTCCAGAGATAACTACAGAGATAACGCCAGAGGTAACTCCAGATAACTCCAGAGGTAACTCCAGATAACTCCAGAGGTAACTCCAGAGATAACTCCAGAGGTAACTCCAGAGGTAACTCCAGAGATAACTCCAGAGATAACGCCAGAGGTAACTCCAGAGATAACTCCAGAGGTAACTCCAGAGGTAACTCCAGAGATAACTCCAGAGATAACTCCAGAGGTAACTCCAGAGGTAACTCCAGACGTAACTCCAGAGGTAACTCCAGAGATAACTCCAGAGGTAACTACAGAGATAACTCCAGAGGTAACTCCAGAGGTAACTCCAGAGATAACTCCAGAGGTAACTCCAGAGGTAACTCCAGAGATAACTCCAGAGGTAACTCCAGAGATAACTCTAGAGGTAACTCCAGAGGTAACTCCAGAGATAACTCCAGAGGTAACTCCAGAGGTAACTCCAGAGATAACTCCAGAGGTAACTCCAGAGATAACTCCAGAGATAACTCCAGAGGTAACTCCAGAGGTAACTCCAGATATAACTCCAGAGGTAACTCCAGAGGTAACTCCAGAGATAACTCCAGAGGTAACTCCAGAGGTAACTCCAGAGGTAACTCCAGAGGTAACTCCAGAGATAACTCCAGAGGTAACTCCAGAGGTAACTCCAGAGATAACTCCCGAGGTAACTCCAGAGGTAACTCCAGAGGTAACTCCAGAGGTAACTCCAGAGATAACTCCAGAGGTAACTACAGAGATAACTCCAGAGATAACTCCAGAGGTAACTCCAGAGATAACTCCAGAGGTAACTCCAGAGATAACTCCAGAGGTAACTCCAGAGGTAACTCCAGAGATAACTCCAGAGGTAACTCCAGAGATAACTCCAGAGATAACTCCAGAGGTAACTCCAGAGATAACTCCAGAGGTAACTCCAGAGGCAACTCCAGAGGTAACTCCAGAGGTAACTCCAGAGATAACTCCAGAGGTAACTCCAGAGATAACTCCAGAGATAACTCCAGAGATAACTCCAGAGGTAACTCCAGAGGTAACTCCAGAGATAACTCCAGAGGTAACTCCAGAGATAACGCCAGAGGCAACTCCAGAGGTAACTCCAGAGATAACTCCAGAGGTAACTCCAGAGGTAACTCCAGAGATAACTCCAGAGGTAACTCCAGAGATAACTCCAGAGATAACTCCAGAGATAACTCCAGAGGTAACTCCAGAGATAACGCCAGAGGTCACTCGGTCCCCCCTTGCTGACCTGTCTGGCCCCTGTCTGGTTCCTCTCTTGTCCAGGAAAGAAGTGGAGCCAGGTAGAACCGGTTTAGCTCCTGTTAAGAACCGGTTTGGGCAGTGGAAAGGCAAAGAACTGGTGTTACTCTGGACCTGGACCAGAACTAGAACCTGGTTCTTTCCAGTGGAAAAGCCCCCAGGTCCGTCCCAAATGTCCCTCCTGTCTCCTGATCTATCACTTCTCCTGAACCTGGAGGGTTTTATGTAGAGGCCATGATAACGACTGTCTGGATCCTCAAGGAGCAAAGTGAAGGAGGCTTGTTGCTTCCTTT
Source organism: Blennius ocellaris (assembly GCF_963422515.1). Classification (NCBI taxonomy): domain Eukaryota; kingdom Metazoa; phylum Chordata; class Actinopteri; order Blenniiformes; family Blenniidae; genus Blennius; species Blennius ocellaris. Next base: position 2,790,171 of record NC_137654.1, read on the forward strand.
AGAGCCTCCTTTAGCCTGTGTGTGCGTGCTGAGATCAGTGTTCAGTCAGAAGAGAAAGAGGAAGACCAGTGTTCATGGACCGTCTCCGTCCACTCAGAAACACCTGACTGAAGCTTGTTAGCAGCAGACGTGAGGAAGTGAGCTTCAGCAGTGAACTGGGTCTCCTGCAGTCGTACACCAGCCCAGGAAACACTGAGCAAAGTTGACAAAATAAATAAAAACAATACCATCACCAGTATCTCCCAATGCCTCAGACCAAAGGGAACTAAAGCCTGATGAGAGTTGAGGGCCGGCGCAGTGTGACTGAAGGCCTGTTCAGGACGTCTTGGGAACAAACTCACACTGGCCCAGGAATGCAGAGCAACACGGCCCACTTTTTATTTTTTTCAGAAAACAATATCTCAAATTCAGGAAAACAGACATTTTTTGAATAATTTATTTTTTCTCATAATTATGAGATAATTATCTCATAAATTCAGAAAAACAGAGCCACATTTTTTAGAATGATTTTTCTCATCGTTATGAGGTAATTTGTCATTAATTCATAAAAACAAAGTACATTTTTTCACGTCAATGCAATACGCTTCCATAAAATTGTTATATTTTAGACAGAAAACGTAACTAACTTAAATAAACCTTTTTCCAAACGAGACTGATATTTTGGTTTTAGCTATTTCCACATTTTTGATAATTTTATTAACTTTAAGTAATTAATCAAGTACTTTAGGAGTTGTTACTGAATAAATGACAGTTTACTTCCATTAATGACTTTTCATAAAAGTACATCCAGTGATTTATTACTTTCAGTAATCTATTACATACAGTAATCTAATGCTAATAACCAACCCTAAATCCCAACAACACTCACATAAACGTTGTGCTTTGGGTTTGGGTGCATTTTAAGGAGATCATCCAAAAACACAACTGAGTGGCAGCACACGCAAACATGAGGGGTTTTTGTGCAGAAATGTTTGCATTGGCCGGGAGGGGTGGGGGTGGGTGGGAGGGACGGGAGGGAGGGACGGGAGTGATGGGAGGGACCGGAGGGATGGGAGGGACCGGAGGGACGGGAGTGATGGGTGGGGCTGGGTGGGGCTGGGTGGGGGTGGGGCTGAGTGGGGCTGGGTGGAGATGGGTGGGGTGGGGGTGGGTGGGGCTGGGTGGGGATGGGGCTGGGTGGGGGTGGGGCGGGCTGGGTGGGGCTGGGGGTGGGTGGGGGTGTGAGCAGCAGCTCTCACAGGCTGGGTGGGGCTGGGTGGGGCTGGGTGGAGGTGGGTGGGGCTGGGTGGGGTGTGAGCAGCAGCTCTCACAGGCTGGGAGGGGCTGGGTGGGGGTGGGTGGGGATGGGTGGGGTGAGGCTGGGTGGAGGTGGGTGGGGCTGGGTGGTGTGTGAGCAGCAGCTCTCACAGGCTGGGTGGGGCTGGGTGGGGCTGGGTGGAGGTGGGTGGGGCTGGGTGGGGTGTGAGCAGCAGCTCTCACAGGCTGGGAGGGGCTGGGTGGGGGTGGGTGGGGATGGGTGGGGTGGGGCTGGGTGGAGGTGGGTGGGGCTGGGTGGTGTGTGAGCAGCAGCTCTCACAGGCTGGGTGGGGCTGGGTGGGGCTGGGTGGAGGTGGGTGGGGCTGGGTGGGGTGTGAGCAGCAGCTCTCACAGGTCAGGGTCGTGGCCCCTCAGCGTGTTGAACTCTTCGGGGGCGGAGTACTTGTCTGCACCAGCCGACTGGCGGAAGCTGGCGGAGATCTGGTCGAAGGTGCGGCCCCGGGTCTCCGGCACCTTGAAGTAGGTGAAGGTGAAGAAGCCCAGCAGGAGGATGGTGAAGATGATGAAGACGTATGGCCCACACAGTTGCTGAAGGACAAGGTTCAGGTTTTATTCACTCTTTAAGCAAAGCTGCTGAATTTAGAAAGTGTCTATATTTGAATAGAAGTTGAATCGTTGGTATCAGAAACAGCGTCTGGTGCTTTTATCCACATAATGTATGATGATGATGATGATGATGATGATGATTAGATTATTCAATTCCAGGATGTTGATAAGTTGGTTTCATTAACGTATATTTTACACATATGTTAAAGTAACAAACATACCTGAAGGCCTACACACACCCAGTGGGGAATTATTTCTTCTGATTTGATATTTTTCACTTGAGCAAAATACAATTTACTTTGACGTTGGAATATTTGTTTTCTTGTATATTTATTATCCCAGCATGATGAAACTGCTTCTTTGTAATAGCTGTAATTTTAATTAATAAGCTCCTTTAAGCTCAGTGTCCACATTCGCGAAGCGTCTCAGAGTCTCTCAGGCTCCTCCTCTCGCCGAAGAATTCCTAACAAGGAATCTTCACGTAAAAGTGTTTCAGAAGGTTTCAGACAGCAACTTTTATCTGAGCGAGGAGGAGTGGTCGACCCTGTTGCTCTGTGTGATGCAGTCTGCTGGGAGCTGATTGGTTGTTAGAGAGGAAGATGCTCTGTGTGATGCAGTCTGCTGGGAGCTGATTGGTTGTTAGAGAGGAAGATGCTCTGTGTGATGCAGTCTGCTGGGAGCTGATTGGTTGTTAGAGGGAGGAAGATGCTCTGTGTGATGCAGTCTGCTGGGAGCTGATTGGTTGTTAGAGAGGAAGATGCTCTGTATGATGCAGTCTGCTGAGAGCTGATTGGTTGTTAGAGGGAGGAAGATGCTCTGTATGATGCAGTCTGCTGAGAGCTGATTGGTTGTTAGAGAAAGACAGAAAAAAGTGCTTTGTGCTCCGAGTTATGAATGGAGAGTAAAATTAACCATCAAATATCTTGGGCTGTATTAAAAATGTGTAATCATGACAATTATTTTATGTCATGGAGGAAACTTAGAATAATTATTTATATTTGTTCACAGCTTAAAAATGATTGATCTTACCTCGTTCACGTGTCGGTTATTTTATTGATTTAATTATTCTTATCTTTTCTGTCCACGCCGGTAATTTTGACCACTTCATGTATTATAATGATCTTAATGGAGGACGAGACGCAGCGTCATCAATCCCGGTGATTCACCACTACCGTGGGGCCGTGAAACATCGTGACGGTGCAACACTCTGCTGACGGAGGCTTGATAGACCATCATCACCTCTACTGTAGCTCACCTGTAGACAGGTGTCACAGTGTTTTACTGCAGCTCACCTGTAGACAGGTGTCACAGTGTTTTACTGCAGCTCACCTGTAGACAGGTGTCACAGTGTTTTGCTGCAGTTCACCTGTAGACAGGTGTCACAGTGTTTTACTGTAGCTCACCTGTAGACAGGAGTCACAGTGTTCTACTGCAGCTCACCTGTAGACAGGTGTCACAGTGTTTTACTGCAGCTCACCTGTAGACAGGTGTCACAGTGTTTTGCTGCAGTTCACCTGTAGACAGGTGTCACAGTGTTTTACTGTAGCTCACCTGTAGACAGGTGTCACAGTGTTCTACTGCAGCTCACCTGTAGACAGGTGTCACAGTGTTTTACTGCAGCTCACCTGTAGACAGGTGTCACAGTGTTCTACTGCAGCTCACCTGTAGACAGGTGTCACAGTGTTTTACTGCAGCTCACCTGTAGACAGGTGTCACAGTGTTCTACTGCAGTTCACCTGTAGACAGGTGTCACAGTGTTTTGCTGCAGCTCACCTGTAGACAGGTGTCACAGTGTTCTACTGCAGTTCACCTGTAGACAGGTGTCACAGTGTTCTACTGCAGTTCACCTGTAGACAGGTGTCACAGTGTTTTGCTGCAGCTCACCTGTAGACAGGTGTCACAGTGTTCTACTGCAGCTCACCTGTAGACAGGTGTCACAGTGTTTTGCTGCAGTTCACCTGTAGACAGGTGTCACAGTGTTTTGCTGCAGCTCACCTGTAGACAGGTGTCACAGTGTTTTGCTGCAGCTCACCTGTAGACAGGTGTCACAGTGTTCTACTGCAGCTCACCTGTAGACAGGTGTCACAGTGTTTTACTGCAGCTCACCTGTAGACAGGTGTCACAGTGTTCTACTGCAGCTCACCTGTAGACAGGAGTCACAGTGTTTTACTGCAGTTCACCTGTAGACAGGTGTCACAGTGTTTTGCTGCAGTTCACCTGTAGACAGGTGTCACAGTGTTTTGCTGCAGCTCACCTGTAGACAGGTGTCACAGTGTTTTGCTGCAGTTCACCTGTAGACAGGTGTCACAGTGTTTTGCTGCAGCTCACCTGTAGACAGGTGTCACAGTGTTTTGCTGCAGCTCACCTGTAGACAGGTGTCACAGTGTTTTGCTGCAGCTCACCTGTAGACAGGTGTCACAGTGTTCTACTGCAGCTCACCTGTAGACAGGAGTCACAGTGTTTTACTGCAGTTCACCTGTAGACAGGTGTCACAGTGTTTTGCTGCAGTTCACCTGTAGACAGGTGTCACACTGTTTTGCTGCAGCTCACCTGTAGACAGGTGTCACAGTGTTTTGCTGCAGTTCACCTGTAGACAGGTGTCACAGTGTTTTGCTGCAGCTCACCTGTAGACAGGTGTCACAGTGTTTTGCTGCAGCTCACCTGTAGACAGGTGTCACAGTGTTCTACTGCAGCTCACCTGTAGACAGGTGTCACAGTGTTTTACTGCAGCTCACCTGTAGACAGGTGTCACAGTGTTCTACTGCAGCTCACCTGTAGACAGGAGTCACAGTGTTTTACTGCAGTTCACCTGTAGACAGGTGTCACAGTGTTTTGCTGCAGTTCACCTGTAGACAGGTGTCACAGTGTTTTGCTGCAGCTCACCTGTAGACAGGTGTCACAGTGTTTTGCTGCAGTTCACCTGTAGACAGGTGTCACAGTGTTTTGCTGCAGCTCACCTGTAGACAGGTGTCACAGTGTTTTGCTGCAGCTCACCTGTAGACAGGTGTCACAGTGTTCTACTGCAGCTCACCTGTAGACAGGTGTCACAGTGTTCTACTGCAGCTCACCTGTAGACAGGAGTCACAGTGTTTTACTGCAGTTCACCTGTAGACAGGTGTCACAGTGTTTTGCTGCAGTTCACCTGTAGACAGGTGTCACAGTGTTTTGCTGCAGCTCACCTGTAGACAGGTGTCACAGTGTTTTGCTGCAGTTTACCTGTAGACAGGTGTCACAGTGTTTTGCTGCAGCTCACCTGTAGACAGGTGTCACAGTGTTTTACTGCAGCTCACCTGTAGACAGGTGTCACAGTGTTTTACTGCAGCTCACCTGTAGACAGGTGTCACAGTGTTCTACTGCAGCTCACCTGTAGACAGGTGTCACAGTGTTCTACTGCAGTTCACCTGTAGACAGGTGTCACAGTGTTTTGCTGCAGCTCACCTGTAGACAGGTGTCACAGTGTTTTGCTGAAGTTCACCTGTAGACAGGTGTCACAGTGTTCTACTGCAGTTCACCTGTAGACAGGTGTCACAGTGTTTTACTGCAGTTCACCTGTAGACAGGTGTCTCAGTGTTTTACTGCAGCTCACCTGTAGACAGGTGTCACAGTGTTCTACTGCAGTTCACCTGTAGACAGGTGTCACAGTGTTTTACTGCAGCTCACCTGTAGACAGGTGTCACAGTGTTCTACTGCAGTTCACCTGTAGACAGGTGTCACAGTGTTCTACTGCAGTTCACCTGTAGACAGGTGTCACAGTGTTTTACTGCAGCTCACCTGTAGACAGGTGTCACAGTGTTTTGCTGCAGTTCACCTGTAGACAGGTGTCACAGTGTTCTACTGCAGTTCACCTGTAGACAGGTGTCACAGTGTTCTACTGCAGTTCACCTGTAGACAGGTGTCACAGTGTTCTACTGCAGTTCACCTGTAGACAGGTGTCACAGTGTTTTACTGCAGCTCACCTGTAGACAGGTGTCACAGTGTTTTGCTGCAGTTCACCTGTAGACAGGTGTCACAGTGTTTTACTGCAGTTCACCTGTAGACAGGAGTCACAGTGTTTTACTGCAGCTCACCTGTAGACAGGTGTCACAGTGTTTTACTGCAGTTCACCTGTAGACAGGTGTCACAGTGTTTTACTGCAGCTCACCTGTAGACAGGTGTCACAGTGTTTTACTGCAGCTCACCTGTAGACAGGTGTCACAGTGTTTTACTGCAGCTCACCTGTAGACAGGTGTCACAGTGTTCTACTGCAGTTCACCTGTAGACAGGAGTCACAGTGTTCTACTGCAGCTCACCTGTAGACAGGTGTCACAGTGTTTTACTGCAGTTCACCTGTAGACAGGTGTCACAGTGTTTTACTGCAGCTCACCTGTAGACAGGTGTCACAGTGTTTTACTGCAGCTCACCTGTAGACAGGTGTCACAGTGTTTTACTGCAGCTCACCTGTAGACAGGTGTCACAGTGTTCTACTGCAGTTCACCTGTAGACAGGTGTCACCGTGTTGTGATCACCTTCATCCCAGCGTTATTATGTTGCTTCACTGTGGGAGAAGGAAGATCCTCCATGATGAGGTCAACCACAAACCTTATTCCAGCACGATCAAGCCGGTCATTCAATCGTTGTCGTCAAACAAACGAAGAACGTCTTTCCTTTCTCTTTGTCTTTCCGTCATCTTGTCTGCTTAAGAAACTCTTAGGCTTCTTAAGAGTCCTCCTCACTACCTTAGAGCTCTCTTAGGGCTTAAGGTGAATTACTGATCTTAGTAAGGGAAAATTCTAAGAAAATGCTTAAAATTCATGGAATTCTAAGATTCTAAGATTTTTTTAAGAGTGATGTCAGTAGAGCTACTTTTAGCCTCAGGATGCTTTGTGAATACGGACACTGGCTTTTATACTTCGGTATCGGGGTTCCAGCAGTATCAGTATCATGTGTCAGTGACTTTTGTTGGCATCAGAATCAACGTCTGAAGACGCTTCTGTCTCTTAACTTCATCTGTCTTTGCTCTATAAAACTACAGGTGTTTAATGGAGCCCAAACAACAGAGATTTTAATATTCTGACAATAACTTTGTGAATATTGCTGATGGATTTATTCACAACTGTCTGTTTATAAATAAAAAAAATCATTAGTACTGATGATTACATCTTGTGACTCTGGCCTCAGTGTAATAATCCATTTTGGCTATTGAATGCATTCAAAATGTAGAGCATATAAATACAATAGGTATTTTTTTATTTATGTATCCATTGGTAAATGTAGTTCACTTAGATAACATTTTTCCACTGCTTGAGCCGTCCTCAAAGTGTTTCACACTGTTAGTCACATTCACACATGCAAGGTCTCAAAAATCATGTCCATCAATTCAAAGCAGTTCGAGGTTCAGTGTTCTGCTCAAGGACACTTCAATTCGTGGCAAGATGGGGACTCAAACCTGCAACCCTCCGATTGAGACACAGCCACCCAACCAACTGAACCACAGCTGCGCCAAAATGTATTTAGTAAATAGATTCGGAAAAGTTCAACTCTTTCTGCTTATTTTGAGCTCGGTGCTTTTATGTTGAATTGAATTATTGTGCACTGTAATATTCAGAGACTGAACTAGGAACGATAAAGGTTTCTAACAGGTTAATAATCCCTCCCACTGATGTTTTACAAAATTCACAAAATTCCCCAGATTGAGTTTTGTAACAAGGGTTAGATGTTTCCAAAGTAAAGCTGAATTCAACCTGCCTTACCTCGACATACTGGAAGCACATCCCCACTAAAAAGTTGGCCGACCAGTTGGAGAAACCAGCCACAGCGATGGCAGCCGGTCGCGGCCCCTGACTGAAGAGCTCAGCCACAATGAACCAGGGGATGGGACCGGGGCCGATTTCAAAAAAGGCCACAAAGCTGAAGATGGCCACAATGCTGACGTAGGACATCCAGCTGTGCTGGTCCTGAGGAGGGAGACACATCACCAAGCAGTACTTGACATCGCAGGGCTCAGATTGTTCATCTGAGCCAGTCTGATGTGATTTCACTGTATAAACTCACCAACAATGCCATGGCAACAGTTAAACAAATAGCTGAAACGGCCATTCCCATTAAACCGGTGAGGTGCAGAGGTCTGCGGCCAACACGCTCCACCACAAACAGCTGGACAACACAAGTGAGTCAAGAGTTACAGGTGTGAACCGCTAAATACTTGTTTGAGTGTGTGTGTGTGTGTGTGTGTGTGTGTGTGTGTGTGTGTGTGTGTGTGTGTGTGTGTGTGTGTGTGTGTGTGTGTGTGTGAGTGTGTGTGTGTGTGTGAGTGTGTGTGAGTGTGTGTGTGTGTGTGAGTGTGTGTGAGTGTGTGTGTGTGTGTGTGTGTGTGTGTGTGTGTGTGTGTGTGTGTGTGTGTGTGTGTGTGTGTGTGAGTGTGTGTGTGTGTGTGTCTGTGTGTTTGAGTGTGTGTCTGTGTGTGTGTGTGAGTGTGTGTGTCTGTGTGTTTGAGTGTGTGTCTGTGTGTGTGTGTGAGTGTGTGTGTGTGTGTGTGTGTGTGTGTGTGTGTGTGTGTGTGTGTGTGTGTGTGTGTGTGTGTGTGTGTGTGTGTGTCTGTGTGTGTGTGTGTGTCTGTGTGTGTGTGTGTGTGTGTGTGTGTGTGTGTGTGTGTGCACGTACAGAAACCACAGTGAAGGCAGTGTTGACCACTCCGGCTCCAATGGTGGCATAGACAGGCTGGGACACGCCTGCGCGCTCAAAGATCCGAGTGGAATAGTAGAACACCTGCAGAGGACAGGAAGGTCATGCCGGCTCCTCTGGAGGGTCTTAATCCTCCTCCACCTCCAGGAGGAGGAAGACCACGGGGCCCACCAGCACTCACAGCGTTGATTCCAGACAGCTGCTGGGACAGCTGCAGCATGATGGCGATGAAGATGGGCTGGCGGTAGGCGGGGGACCTGAACAAGTCGGGGATGGTCACCTTCTTCTCCCGCATCATCATCTGGCTCTCCTCCCTCATCTCCTCCATGTCCTCGCTCACATCGTCACTGCCCCGCAGCTTCACCAACACTGCACACCGCCAGGACACACACACACACACATAGACAGGAAGACCTCAGGCACACAGTGTTTTGGTTTATCTGTGTTATACAACAACAACAACAACAACAACAACAACAACAACAACAACAACAACAACAACAACAACTAGGAGAAGAAGAAGAAGAAGAAGAAGAAGAAGAAGAAGAAGAAGAAGAAGAAGAAGAAGAAGAAGAAGAAGAAGAAGAAGAAGAAGAAGAAGAAGAAGAAGAAGAAGAAGAAGAAGAAGAAGAAGAAGAAGAAGAAGACATTTTATTTGTCATGTAGTTTACATCAAAGAAAATCTCAAAATACTACAAGTGAGGAGTGTAAAAACAACAATAAGAAAGTAAAATCAGGTAAAAGCAGGGTTGAAAAAGGTTGGTAAAAATCCATAAGAAGAGAAAAAGAGATAGAGGCAAATAGACAAGTTGGGAGGCTGGAGGCGAGATGCTGCACAGCAGAAGCCTCCATCACAAGACTGAGTTGTGGGGTGGAGGAAGGTGGAGTTGTTGGAGTGAAGTGAGCATGTCCAGGTGTGAGGGGTCAGCAGTTCCTCCAGGAAGATCCTTCATGCACGTACAAGCAGTGATGCCTTATGTTACTGAGTTTGTGATGTTTCTCTCAAATGACCACTTTTTTCAGTAACTAGTAATCTAACGTGTTACCATTTCTAAATCAGTAATCAGATTAAAGTTACTTCTCCAAGTCACCGTGACTAACAACTGCAGCATCCTGCAAGATGATTTCTTGCCTGTAAAGCCTCTATTATTAAACAGAAGCAGAGTTTTCAATCAGTGCTTCACATGGTCACCTGACCCGCCCCCTTCTTCACTCTCAGCCAATCACAAGCCAACTTACTCCACAGTGTGTTCAGGTAACGCAAAAGAACGGGTACTAACAAACAATAAACCTTGTCATTGCAACAAGAACACAACTGCAGAGCTTTTACGCTATTTTTGTAATTTTCTTGAGTGAAAACATATATTGGAAGGAAGACCCTCCCTTTTGTCGTCATGTCATGTCACCATGCCATGTCGACATGTCATGTCATCATGTCATGTCATCATGTCATGTCATCATGTCATGTCGTCCTGTCATGTCGTCATGTCATGTCATCATGTCATGACATCATGTCATGTCATCATGTCATGTCACCATGTCATGTCGTCATGTCATGTCGTCATGTCATGTCGCCATGTCATGTCGTCATGTCAAGTCATCATGTCATGTCGCCATGTCGTCATGTCATGTCACCATGCCATGTCATCATGTCATGTCGTCAGGTTATGTCATGTCGTCACGTCATGTCACCATGCCATGTCGTCATGTCATGTCATCATGTCATGTCACCATGCCATGTTGTCATGTCATGTCATCATGTCATGTCGTCCTGTCATGTCGTCATGTCATGTCGTCATGTCATGTCACCATGTCATGTCGTCATGTCATGTCGTCATGTCATGTCACCATGCCATGTCGTCATGTCATGTCATGTCATCATGTCATGTCGTCATGTCATGTCGTCATGTCATGTCGTCCTGTCATGTCGTCCTGTCATGTCGTCATGTCATGTCATGTCGTCATGTCATGTCGTCATGTCATGTCGCCATGCCATGTCGTCATGTCATGTCGTCATGTCATGTCGTCATGTCGTCATGTCATGTCACCATGCCATGTCATCATGTCATGTCGTCATGTCATGTCATGTCATCACGTCATGTCGTCATGTCACCATGTCATGTCGTCATGTCATGTCGTCATGTCATGTCGTCATGTCATGTCGTCATGTCATGTCACCATGCCATGTCGTCATGTCATGTCGTCATGTCATGTCGTCATGTCATGTCACCATGCCATGTCGTCATGTCATGTCATCATGTCATGTCGTCATGTCATGTCATGTCGCCATGTCATGTAATGTCGTCATGTCATCATGTTATGTCATCATGTCATGTCATGTCATGTTGTCATGTCATCATGTCGTCATGTCATGTCATGTCATCATGTCATGTCGTCCTGTCATGTCGTCATGTCATGTCATCATGTCATGTCATGTCATCATGTCATGTCATGTCATGTCATGTCATGTCGTCATGTCATGTCACCATGCCATGTCATCATGTCATGTCGTCATGTCATGTCATCACGTCATGTCATGTCACCATGCCATGTCGTCATGTCATGTCATGTCATCATGTCATGTCTTGTCATGTCGTCATGTCATGTCATCATGTCATGTCATGTCATGTCATGTCATCATGCATGTCATCATGTCATGTCATGTCATGTCATGTCATGTCATGTCGTCATGTCATGTCATCATGTCTTGTCATGTCATGTCATCATGTCTTGTCATGTCATATCATCATGTCATGTCATGTCATGTCGTCATGTCTTGTCATGTCATATCATCATGTCTTGTCATGTCATGTGAGGTCAGTCAGGTCAGATCAGATTTTGCCTCATAATAACAAGGTGTCAAAGTCATTACTGTGTTTTCTGTTGACATCTTCTCCTCATGCATCCATGGATGTTCGTCAAGGAAATCTGGTTTATTCAAATAGTGCATAAACATGCATGAGGTGGATGGAATGGATGAAATTTCTCTCCCATGTCATCTTATTTCCCACTTTCTGTTCATATGTGCTCTTTGAATGTTTTTGATGCAATGTGATTGTGTCTGCTCATCCGCCTGTGGCCCCATGTGTGTCACCATTGCGAGCCTTGGTTTCCTCGTTGCAGTTGATGAGAAGGTACCGGGGGCTCTCAGGGCAGACGGGGAGCAGAACACACTGCAGGACGGCTGGTAACAAGGTGAAACCCAACAGGAGAGGCCACAGAGAGGCATTTCCCAGGATGGAGTCCATCCCAAAGATCTGCACAGCACAGAAAACACATTCTTACAGGCATGAATACCGCAGGAGCAGTAGTGGTCTAAAAAAGCAGCTGTGCTTCAAAATCAGCTTTTTTGGGATGGATCTATGAACACAGGAGGGAGGCTGAACGTTATTAACATAGCAGATTTAAAAAGTCCAACTGCAAACTGAAATTTTCAAAAAGTACAAATAAAACCGCTGACTCTCAAGCAAACCCTGCACATCTTTAAACTGCTGTTCACAAAAGTGTCACATCTCAGCGGTTTAAGAATACGTTTTATATTTACCCTACCTGAAAAAATACAGTCTGCAGAAGCATTGTGGAATCGAATCAGGATGTGACTGGAGCATATTAATATTTGTAGTGAATCAATACAGGATAAAATGGTCAAACCATTATGTAATATTTAGACATGAACAAAAAGTCACTGAGTAAGTGTTGTGATTAATGATGAACGGTTCAGCTCCATCTCACTGTTTGCTGGAAGCCTGTTGGGGTGAAGATGATTTAAAACGTGAGGTGAAGCTGATGAAGGCTGAGGATCTCACCTGTGCCATGAGGATACCAACAACCACACCCAGCTGATGTAGCGTGCCTAGCGCTCCGCGGAGAGAGGTCGGGGAGATCTCCTCCACATACATGGGCACAAAGCCAGTGGACAGCCCAGAGTACAGGCCGATGACGAAGCGTCCAATGATGAGCATCTCGAAGGAGCCGGCCAGCTTGGAGAAGCTCATGAACGCCGCGGCGATGAAGGCGAGGACGTTGGCCATGAGCATGGAATTCTTCCTTTTGTGAGAATGAAGCAGAAGCATTCGTTTTCTTTCTGTATGGAAAATGTTGGAGGAATCGTGCAGTTGGAGGAACCGTACCGGCCGAAGCGGTTCACAAAGAGGGCGACAGAGAAAGAGCCGAACATGCCCCCCACAGAGAAGATGGCCACGGACAGAGACCACAGAGCCGTCAGGGTGGGCTGGGAGATGGACTCTGAGAACCTGCTGCTCCACGTCTCGTTGTAAAAGCTCTCAATGGTCTGAAACATAAACCCACAACACAGACTCAACAGGAAGCAGGACTGAAGTAGCGGCAGCGTGGCCAAAAGCCTCTCAGGAAGAACAAACATACACTTACTATTGAATCCAACAACAGTTGTGTGTCAGCCTCAGTGGGATTCATCACACACTATCATTTGGTTTCCTTAATGTCCGGTCCCTGTCGGCAAGTCACTTTTGATCTATGATCTTAATACTGAGGACAAAACACCAACATGTTTTGAACAGAAAACAACCGTGCAGCAGCTCTGGTTGAATCAGCTCATCCACCCTCAGGAGCTCCTCCACCCTTCACTTTGATCAGTGAGGGCAGAGTGTTGAAGAAAGGAGGTGGAGGAGCTTCTTTGTATAATGATACGTATCAATGCAAACAGCTGTCGTATGGAAAGTTTGCCTCTTGTGCACGTCAGGTGAACAATATTAGGAACCTTCTCCAGACCACCCAAACAAACTTCTTTCATGACTTTAGCAAACTGCTGTCTGTGTTTATTAGGACTCTGTTGTTTTAATGGGGGATTTTAATATTCCTTGGGATAATCCAGAAGACAACAGTGCTACGGAACTTAACATCCTCGAAAATGTGGGACTTTTCCAGCAAAGTTGATGGAAAAGATGGATTGATATGGATTGATGAGGAGTTGCTTTATTTATTGTTTATTTGAAAACTATTTACAGAACAGCCTCAGAATTGAGATTCAATGTTTTCTATATAAAAAACTATATACTATATACAGTATATAAAGCTTAATTTGTAATATTTATAATATGTGTATGTTTATGAACAGCCACATACAATAAACATATTAATATAGGCTACTCTGTGTGTTCAGCTATATGTGTCTATGTGGTCTGTCAGAGTGTTTATATTGTAATGATGTGTGAACCTGGTGATTCTAGTAAACATCCAGTGGAGACAAACAGGAAACAACATGTCACCTTGTTCACTGTGTTCTTCTCAACAGCACCACGTTCAGTAGGAGCAAGGTTTCCAACTGACTTTACACCTCCAGCCACACTGAGAGCAAGAGGACGGTAATACAAATAGAATGCACCGTAGTGAAGGCAGCTGACGACGAGACACGAGTCGTTTTCAGCTCTGTCTTGTCTACTACACCGTTACGTTAGGAAACAAGTTCACCTCGGAACTTTAATATCATACAAACTGAAATAGAGGAGAGCTGAAGAAAACAACTTGAGCGAGAGTCAAGCACAGAGTTCAGTCACTGTGTGTGTGTGTGTGTGTGTGCGTGTGTGTGGGTGTGTGTGTGTGTGTGCGTGTGCGTGCGCGTGCAAGTGTGCGTGTGTGTGTGTCCGAGCTGCTGCAGTGTGTGTGGAGGGGCGGGCTCTGTGTGTGACTGGCCAATCACAGAGCCTGAAGACAGTCAGGTAACAAATGAGGACTTTCCTTCAACACGAACTGGATATTGAGGAGTTTTACTCATATTAAGCCACTCAAAAATGATCCGGCTCATCTGTAATGGACACATCTGATGACACAGTGTTTTCTTTTAAATCACGACCTAAATCATTATCATTCATACAGGTGTTCAAATAAACAATGGACTTTGCTGATTTTATAACCTTTATCTTAATAAAGCTTTTACCTCGTTTAGTCTCCTTGTCATGCTGTTTTTAATCCCTTCATCAACCTTCATTTGAACAATGGTTGAGCTATAAATTGCTCCTTGAAATGAATGATGGATTCAGTTTTGAAGTGATGCATTGAAGCACTTCCTCCACTCATGTAGTGATCAGTCGTTTCTATGTTGGAAGCAGAGTTCTTCCACTCATGTAGACATTTATTATGTCTATGTTGGAGACAGAATCAGTCCGTTGGGTGATTTGGAATGCCAAATACTAATGTCGGAAAAGGAAAGTTGATCTGTTTTTTTGTTATTGAACTTTTTATTTGGAAAAAAAGGCAACCTTTATGTTGTTGACAATTTTGTGCTTGTGTCACCAGTCTTCAAGACTCAACCTGAATGAAATAGAATTAAAAAGACAAATTAATTACTTGAATAAATGAATAACTAAAGGTATTCTAAAGTCTATAACGAAGAAAAATGAATTATATGCACAGTATGCAACAATCATAACACTCAAAACAAATGATTATATAACAAATATAATAATATGCTAGCAAAACTAAAAACGCAAGCAAACGGTATTACTTCACTGGTAAGTTCAATAATACTTCTGGAGATCAAAAGAAATCCTGAAAGGTACTAAATGAGATACTCGACCGCAACAACAAAACATCAGTCATCCCTGACAGTCAAGTGCAAAATCAACCAAATGATAATAATTGATCTAATGTTTTCAATCATTACTTTCTCTGTTGGTAAGAAACATTGATCCACCAGGGGGCACCAATTACAAACACTATCTACATTGAAATGACCCAAATTCATGATTTCTCAAGCTCACCTGTAAAGTAGAAGTGACTAACATCATACACAACCTAAAAATCATCCTACACAGCTGGTGCTGATAATATCTGAAGCAGAATCATTGAAGCCATAGCAAATCGCTGAGCCCTCTGCCTACATTCTTAATCTTTCCTTGTACAAAGCCATTGATCCTCAAATGGCAAACATTGCCAAGATAATACCCATATGCAAGTCTGGGGATATAAACAATACTCAAAACTACAGTACAATATCTATACTGCCAACTCTTCGGAAAGTACTTGAAAGCGTTGTGTACTCCAGTCTTCGTAAAGAAAATAAATGATGCATTTGAAAAGGGAGAATTTGGTATTGGTGTCTTTCTTGACCTGTCGAAGGCATTCGACACCGTCGATCATGAGATTTTACTTGGTAAACTAATGGTTCAGAAGTTATACCTGTGAAAGAGAACAACATGTGAATGTGGAAGGACAAAAACCATAGAAACTGGCATCGTGCAAAGGTCCATAAATGGACCACTCTTATTCATCATTTATAGAAATGACTGTTTTTGGTTCTAGCGAATTTCACAAAATACTGTTCGCAGACAATACAAATATCTTTATATCAGACAGAAATATAGACAAATTGCAAAAATGTCTAAATGATCACTTAGAAAATATAAATGTATCGTAATGTATCTGGAAACTGTGATATTGTGAAGAATAAATAGAAAAATGAATGAATGAATGAATTAATAAACTATATATATTTCACATCTTTTATATTCATCATCATCAAGTTAGTTTTTGCTGTATACAGCAATAATACAAATACTACAAGCAATATTCTTCTTGCTTGCAACGAAGGCGGACGCTTCTTTTCTCCCTCGCCTGCTGCTCCTGTCTTGTCTTGTATTGTCAGAATCTAGGAGGAGCCTCTTTTCACCTCTATCGAAAGCAAAATGATGGAATTCTCTTAGTGGATTGGTGCATTTCTCTCAATGCAATTGACCACATTGGGCTGAGGCTGACAGTGACGAGGGGCTGCAGAGCTTTTAACACGAGACTCCTGTGATAAATGAAGTCAAAAGTACGCAAGATGTGACTTTTGAACATCTACACGGGATGGAATCCAACTTGTAGAAGTTGACAGCTCAGCTGGAAGGATGGTAACTCGGCTGGAAGCTCAGGGTCGCCACATTCGGACACATTGGATTGACTGCAGAGGACCGAGGACTTTGTGCTTGGTCTGATCAAAACAACTACTCTCACAATGGACTCCCCAGACAGCCTTGGCTGCTTTGTTTATCAACGTTCTCCTCGTTGCTTGGGTAGAAGGACACTCCGTCCCTCCTCCTAGCTTCTCACCCTGCTCCACCTGGAACCTTGTTTTCTGAATCAGAACTATTCAAGGCTGCCTGGCGTCATCAGATGCAGGACTGGTCTGTACAGAGGTGAACGTCTCAGCCTCATCTCACCGTCCTCCTTGGCTCCCCCTCTCCCCCGTCCTTCCTTGTTTTGGATGTCTTCCTGGTTGTTCTTGTAGGGCAAGAAAACAACCATACCGCTCTTACCACGCTTTTCTTACGGACCCGGGTTAAAGGAGGCAGTGGATCCAAGCTGCCAGAAGGCATAAGGGTCTAAAAATCTGCATAAGGCCAGGGAGCACTTTTGTATGCTGCCAGCACTTCATCCAGGAGGATTCCGTCAGTGGATCCACTATCAGTTGCCTTAAAAGTGGAGCTGTTCCATCTCTCTTTCCCTGGATTGACTTTATTGCACCATCGGCCTCGGAAAGGCTCAGAAACGGCAGCATGTCCTCCCACAGCAAGCAGCCAGAGAAACGGCAGCATGTCCTCCCGCAGCAAGCAGCCAGAGAAACGGCAGCATGTCCTCCCACAGCAAGCAGCCAGAGAAACGGCAGCATGTCCTCCCGCAGCAAGCAGCCAGAGAAACGGCAGCATGTCCTCCCGCAGCAAGCAGCCAGGCTGAAGCTGCTACTGTGGAACATCCACCCACAGGTAGATATCGAAGCTGGTAAGTTGTATAAATGTGTCATATAAGATCAAATATAACTATTACTACAATTGCAGGATGTGTTGCAGCACCACTGTATAGTTGTATAGCACCATCTAGTGGAGAGTTTAAATCAATGACGTGGACATATATACTTGCACCTGGACTCACACACTGTGTTGATTCACAAGGAAGTAATGTCACAGTTGTTCAATAATTAAAACAATCTTGCGAACCAGTGAAAATGAAAATCAACAAGCCTGTTTTAATTTAATTTTACAATTGAAAAATAAAGTAATATTACATACAAATTAATATGGTGTCTCTGTGACTTAATAATTTTTTAGTTAGACCTTATTAATATACTAATATATTTTATTGTATGATATAACTACATTTTTTTGTTCCACAGGCGCACTAGAACAAGTGCTTGAGTATATCAAGGAGTTGGAAGCCAGGCTGCAGAAAGTGGATTTGTCTCCCAGGCTGGTGTTTCTGATGAGCAGATCTGGTTCGACACCAAATTCCCATCTGAGAGCGTGTTCCGGATCCTCTGGGAGTCCATTGCGCCATCTGCATCCCGCCTCATATGGCGGCCATCCGGTATTTGCGTGGCTGTGATGTCACCTAATGTCGTAATCAGCAAGTTTTACTACTTAACAAGGTTACTTGGTAAACTAGTTTAATTCATCACTTAGTTGTTCAGGGCTACAAAGAGCTGCGCTGATTGATGAGCTGAGCGGAACGTTGTGCCACAGCCCCGCCATGTCCTCGACAGCTTCGACTGGCTGCAGGTTGCTGGGTTCCGTGAAGACCCTGAGGCCCACTGAACCCTGCCCGACAGCTCATGTCCTCCTTTTTATCTAACTGTGAGCGCCAGAGAGACGTTTGTTGGCGTATGAGCCGAGCTCAGTGTTTTCTCATTGAAAATTACCCAGAAAATCAAATGCTGCAGTTAATTTGTGCTTCATTCACGTTATTAATTAATATTTTGCCACAGTTACTTCATATTTGAAGAAGTCCCACAAGAGCTAATTGGAGCTGCAGCAGCAGAAATACTGTTTCCTAAACTAGGGTTCAGGACCCTTGAGAGGGACACCAGATGTCACAATGAGGGTCCCAGGATTTTCCTCTGAGGTCATCAAATAAGTAAAGACCAAAAAAAATTGGAAAGATAAAAAGGGAAAAATGGAAATATATTCTACAGCTGAATCAAAATAATATTTAATTTGAAAAAACTTTTCAGGCAATTTGTTTTTTAAATATTGGATACAGTGTTTTTATTTCTCAAAATTAAAGATCAAACCGAGAACATTCAGTTTCAAAAAAATGTTCTCCCAGGAAACACAAACTTTCTGGGATTTACTGGACTTTGGGTAATTTGCCTCAAGGCTCACGTTCATCACTTTTGTCAATGAACTTGGCAATCTTGTGTAAAACTAAAAATATGAACAAACACGGT
The DNA here is from genome assembly GCF_963422515.1 of Blennius ocellaris. Taxonomy (NCBI): domain Eukaryota; kingdom Metazoa; phylum Chordata; class Actinopteri; order Blenniiformes; family Blenniidae; genus Blennius; species Blennius ocellaris. Next base: position 2,808,871 of record NC_137654.1, read on the forward strand.
TGTGACAGGATCTTGTATCCTCTTCTCCAAGATGTTCAAACAATGCAAGATGGAGTTTTCATTCCACTGCTTGGCAGATGTAGCAAAGGGAACGATTCAGGTTGTTGATAACTTGGGTGTTCACGAGATAGCTGGTTTTATTGAGAGCTGTTCTGGTGGTCAAAGCTCTCTTGGTATATCTGACGATTTTGCTCAGGAACAAAAGCAGATGTCCAGACAAAAGAGGTGAGGTCAGGGTTGTTCAGTCTCAGGACAAAAGAACTTCATGATTCTCATGTGCAGTCAGCTCAGACCAATGGCACAAGCTGCTTTGGGGTGAAACGTCATTGTGCCATCAGTAAGACGCTTGTCCACTTCAATTTCCTTGCAGGACTTCCTCCAGATGTCATGCATGATGTTTTTGAAAGCATAGTGCTAGTAGAGCTTGCAGCATTGTTTGTTACTGCTGATATCCAACAAATCCATCATCCCTACAAGTGGGGACAAACAATCCAATCCACTTTATTTATAGAGCACATTTAAACAACAAAGCGTTTCCAAAGTGCTGCACATGAGACTGCACATACAAACAATAAAACTAAAACAATGTAAATTAGTTCCAACTCTAAATAAGTATAAAACCATAAATACAAATAAAAACAGATTAAAAACTACAAACACATTAAAAAACTACAAATAAGAATAAAATAATTTAAAAGAATAAATAGAAATATAAAAACGCTTAAACGCTGGTACGTTTGAATGAGGTCTGTAATGTAGTGAGGGGCCAGTCCATTCAAAGCTTTAAAAACAAACAACAAAATTTTAAAATCAATTGTAAAATGAACAGGGAGCCAGTGCAAAGATGCAAGGATAAGGGTGATGTGTTCTCGTTTTTTGGTCCCTGTTAAAAGTCGTGCCGCAGCGTTCTGGACTAACGTCAAGCGGGAAAGTGCTTTGTGGCTAACGCCCGAATAAAGTGCTTTGTGGCTAACGCCAGAATAAAGTGCTTTGTGGCTAACGCCAGAATAAAGTGCTTTGTGGCTAACGCCAGAATAAAGTGCTTTGTGGCTAACGCCAGAATAAAGTGCTTTGTGGCTAACGCCAGAATAAAGTGCTTTGTGGCTAACGCCCGAATAAAGTGCTTTGTGGCTAACGCCCGAATAAAGTGCTTTGTGGCTAACGCCAGAATAAAGTGCTTTGTGGCTAACGCCAGAATAAAGTGCTTTGTGGCTAACACCAGAATAAAGATCTTTGTGGCTAACGCCAGAATAAAGTGCTTTGTGGCTAACGCCAGAATAAAGTGCTTTGTGGCTAACGCCCGAATAAAGTGCTTTGTGGCTAACGCCAGAATAAAGTGCTTTGTGGCTAACGCCAGAATAAAGTGCTTTGTGGCTAACGCCAGAATAAAGTGCTTTGTGGCTAACGCCAGAATAAAGTGCTTTGTGGCTAACGCCAGAATAAAGTGCTTTGTGGCTAACGCCCGAATAAAGTGCGTTGTGGCTAACGCCAGAATAAAGTGCTTTGTGGCTAACGCCAGAATAAAGTGCTTTGTGGCTAACGCCAGAATAAAGTGCTTTGTGGCTAACGCCCGAATAAAGTGCTTTGTGGCTAACGCCCGAATAAAGTGCTTTGTGGCTAACGCCAGAATAAAGTGCTTTGTGGCTAACGCCAGAATAAAGTGCTTTGTGGCTAACGCCCGAATAAAGTGCTTTGTGGTTAACGCCAGAATAAAGTGCTTTGCAGTAGTCCAGACGAGAAGAAATAAAAGCGTGCACGACTTGCTCAAAAAGATTAAAATATAAAAACGGCTTAACTTTGGATAAAAGTCGAAGATGATAAAAGCCCGATTTTAAAACGCCGTGGATCTGTTTATCAAATCTAAAATCTCTGTCTATGGTGACGCCAAGGCTGGTGACTTTGGGATGCAAATAATTTCCGAGTGATCCCAAGTCCGCGAGGGCTGATCCAAATACCATCAATTCAGTTTTTCCCTCATTCAGTTTTAAAAAACTCTGGGCTAACCAAGCCTTAATGTCACCTAGACAGTGGAGCAGGGGTGTCAGGGGGCTGTGCTCATTCTTGGCAATGGGCATGTAAATTTGGCAGTCATCTGCATAAAAATGGTAGGACATGCCATGCTTCTTAAAAATCTCTCCAAGTGGGAGGAGATACAAGGCAAAAAGAATGGGTCCCAGGATAGATCCCTGGGGGACTCCACAGTGAAGCGGGGCAGAAGAAGAGGTGGAGTCCCCCAGCCTGACGGAGAAGGTCCTCCCCGACAGGTAGGACTTAAACCACTCCAACGCGGTCCCCCTGACACCCACGCAATCTCTTAGGCGGTTTAAAAGAATTGTGTGGTCGACTGTGTCAAAAGCAGCCGTGAGGTCTAGAAGCACTAAAATGGCAGAGCCTCCAGAATCAGTCATTAAAAACCTTTAAAAGTGCAGATTCAGGACTGTGCAAAGCTTTGTAACCTGACTGAAACGGGTCGAAGGTGCCATTTGCATCCAAAAAAGGTTGTAACTGTGCAAAAACGCATTTCTCTAAAATTTTAGACACTAAAGGTAATTTAGAGATTGGACGGTAGTTTGCTAAAACTGCAGGGTCAAGGCCAGGTTTTTTAATCAAAGGCTCTACAACTGCTTTCTTACAAAAGCTGCTGTTGATGATCTCCCTAACAGAAGAGCCAATGGTGCCCCAAACCTCTTTAAAAGAGCGAGGAGGGACTGGGTCTGTGAGACAGGAGGTTTTAGTTTAGAAACTATACCTGAGGAGGGACTGGGTCTGTGGGACAGGAGGAAGGTTTTAGTTTAGAAACTATACCTGTGAGCACAGACAGTGGCACAGACTCAAACTGACAGAAAGCAACTGAGCACTGAGTGGCACAGAACACCACAATGAAGAGGGAGACATGTTGGCCCTAATAGCAGCAACCTTCTCATTAAAAAAGGAGAGGAATTGTTCACAAGTTTTCTTTGACATCTCCAATGAAGTGGACGGACTCGGATTAAAAACAGAACCAATAGTTTTAAAAAGATCTCGAGGCTGACTGACATTATTCAAAATCAAGTCTGAGAAATATTTCGTTTTTTCAGTTTTAACAGCACTCTGATAATTTCTCCAGCACTCTCTAAGAATCTGGTGCGAAACCTCCAAACGATCCTCCTTCCACCTCCGCTCCGCCCTCCGACACTCACGCCGAGCTGCGTGCGTAGTGCCATTGAGCCACGGTTCCTGCTTTGGCTTGGGACAAATGGCTTTAAGTGGAGCAACACTGTCCAGGACTTCAGAGCAGGTGGAAATAAAAGAGTTCATCAATTGCTCCGTGTCCATAAATGCAGCGGAGTTTAGAGGATCCAGTGCCGATGCAGTGAAAAGAGGAGAAAAAGCAACAGCCGTGTCCGGCTTGATAACACGACTGTGACGCACGGGAGACAGCTTCACCTCCAAGTCCAAAATAAAATCCAACGTGACAGGGCTGTGGTCAGAGAACACGGCATCTCCGACAAGGACATGGTCAACAGTAAAACCACAAGACAACACAAGGTCCAGCGTGTGTCCGTGCACTTGTGTTGGGTCAGTGACGTGTTGTGTCAAATTAAAAGCTTCCACCAAGTCCAAAAACTCGCTGGCCATTGGCTTAGAGGGACAACATACGTGCACATTAAAATCTCCGACAATTAAAACCCAGTCATAACGCGTGAGCACACAAGCAATAAAGTCATAAAAGTCTCTCATAAAATCCTTGTTGTGCTCCGGTGGTCTGTAGGCGACAGCGCACAGTACTGGGTCAGTCTGGCGCAGCTCAGTTCAAATGAAGAAAAAGACGAGCGAGAGTCCGTCGCGAGACATAGCAGCGAAAGCAGTCTCTGTAGTCCCGTGGAAGATCCGAGGACCACACCGCGCCAGGAGAAAGAGCCAGCCAGGCTTTCAGCTTCACCAGCCGACCGGATCGCACTCACCCGGAGGAGGTGCTCAGGCAGGTCGGCCAGGTAGAAAGCATTCCACTTGTTGTTTGCGTCACGAATTGTACACGATTGCACCGTTTGTTTTATTTTTAGCAGTTCTTGACGATTATACACCAGCAGTGAGTCGATGGTCCTTGTGACAGAAGTTAAAATCAGCATAAAATAAATACAACAAATAAAACTGAGCAGAGCCAAGCGGCGTACCAGACACACCGGCGCCATCTTAGCTTCCACCGTAATGCGCACCATGCTTCTGCACCAAAATTCAAACAAGCCTCATGCAATCCCACACACATTTTCAACAAGAAAAACAATAGGTGGGAATGCCAGAGGTGCGACCAAGTCCTTGTTATGCAAGTCAAAGTCAAGTCACAAGTCTTTGTGGTCAAGTCCCAAGTCTACACAGTCGAGTCTCGAGTCAGGTCCCAAGTCTAGACAGTCGAGTCTCAAGTCGGGTTCCGAGTCGGGTTCCAAGTCTACACAGTCGAGTCTCGAGTCGGGTCCCAAGTCTAGACAGTTGAGTCTCGAGTCGGGTTCCGAGTCGGGTTCCAAGTCTACACAGTCGAGTCTCGAGTCGGGTCCCAAGTCTACACAGTCGAGTCTCGAGTCGGGTCCCAAGTCTACACAGTCGAGTCTCGAGTCGGGTCCCAAGTCTAGACAGTTGAGTCTCGAGTCGGGTTCCAAGTCTACACAGTCGAGTCTCGAGTCGGGTCCCAAGTCTAGACAGTTGAGTCTCGAGTCGGGTTCCAAGTCTAGACAGTCGAGTCTCGAGTCGGGTTCCAAGTCTACACAGTCGAGTCTCGAGTCGGGTCCCAAGTCTACACAGTCGAGTCTCGATTCGGGTCCCAAGTCTAGACAGTCGAGTCTCGAGTCGGGTGCCAAGTCTAGACACTCAAGTCTCAAGTCGAGTCCGAGTCCAAAACCTTTTCCCTCAAGTCCTAAACAAGTCATTAAAACATTTCCTGCTGAGGCCCCGATAAAGACATACGTATTTGGCAGAGATTTCCATGCGCTTGTGAGATGTTGTGAGACGTAAGCTTTTAGTTATATTCACAGTATTTGTCTGTCAAACACAATGCAGTGTAAGAAATGCTCCACTCCTACAACCCCAGACATTTGAAGAAACATCCACACCTGGAATTGAATAAAATTAAATAAAATGAATGTATACATTAAGGATCAAGAAAGCCTGTGACAGGCTGGCGACCTCTCCAGGGTGTATCCTGCCCTCACCCAGAGCCTGCTAGGATCGGCTCGAGCGCCCCTCGACCCTGAATACGATAAGCAGTGGAGAAAAAGGATGGAATTTGTGATTGATCCTGAAACTCTCTGCTTCTGTCATTATGAGCAAAAGATAATAGACATATATTAACTTCAGTGAATAAACAATAAAAACATGTTCGGAAAATGTTACAAAAACTTTATTTCTTTCAATGTGCTTTTCCAAAAAAAGTGCCACTGAATATTAACAAAAATAAACACAACACACAAGTTTATCTGTTGCCTATAGCAGTCTTTGGACTTATTCATACAAGATTGCCCTATAAATAACCCATACATAATGTTTAGTTTTTAAATGGAAAACTGTATCTTTGAAGGACCACTTCACCTTTAAGATGACTTGTTCTATCAGTGACACTCCCCAGAAGGAGTTCAATACAAGGATAACTTAGGTTTTTGTCACATTCCTTCAAGAAATCCAGAATGAATGGCTTTTATTGAAGGGAATGCGATCTGCTCCCCCTGCTGGGCAAAAACAGTCCCTGCCATTTCCATTGATTCTGGATTTCCTGAATCACTTTCAAGGAATGTGACAAAAACCTAAATTTTCCTTGTCGTCAAGTCATTGTGGGGAGTGTTACTGATAGAACAAGTTATCTTAAAGGCGAAGTGGCCCTTCAAGGTATAAATGTGCCCAAAGACTGTTAAACTGTAAAGCCTTGTAAACTGAGCCATGCTGTCCCATGGTGGATGCACACACGTCACTGTTTCGTTCTACAGACGAGCATTGCATTTGCAAAAGATTATATTGGCCAAAAGTCTGTCAGTCATTTGGGCCCCATGGGGCCACATTATGATGCCACCATGGCTGAAAACTCACTCCACTGGTAGCAGGAGCTGCCAAGACTCTTGATTGCAACTGAAAATAGTGACGGAACAGCCTTCATATGCATTGCCCACAACCACAGCACACTCGAGTGACGTGAACATCCTTCCATTGTCTCTTGCGGTTTGCGGCAAACAGACCTCCTTCTTCAAGGTTCTCATCTTCCTCCTTGAGAGACACAGGTTGGTTCGCTTCCACTGCATCTCGCAGGATCAGTTCTAGAAAAACATGCAAAAATAAAACAGCCCTTACTGTTCATGTTGGTTATACAATGGGTTGAACTCAATAGTATGTTTGTGGTAGTCTGTTATTTAAGAAGAAATACAATAATAAGAATGCAAATACAGTGTGGGTGGAAATATAAAAAAAATCTAAACTATTGCAGCAAAAATAGCAAAGTTCGTTGTTTCTATATATAGTTAAACTCAAAATGTACCTTTCATTTCTTTGGCCACCTCTGCCTGGATTTCAGGACAGGCCTGCACATGGCGCTCCACCCAATGTAAAGCACACGTGGGTCCAGGGCCGCTGCTTTGAGGTAAACTGGGTCAGAACACGGGACAGTGGTTCCACGCTGGGCAGTGGCCATTTTTACATTCAGAAAGATTCCAAGAAATCTTTTTTTCAGGGATTCCTGGAGAGTTCTAACCAAAGTGACTAGGAAACAGGCTTGTGGCATCATCTTCTCAAGGTGGTGATTGAGAGCCTGAATGGTGGACCAACAGAACTGATGGGAACCACCTTCTCCCCTGTGCCAAACCTGTTGCTTCTGCAAATGGCTTCAGGATGTCCACCAGCTCCTTCGACAGACTCCACTGCCGTGCTGTGAAGATCAACTCCCTGTGTCCCACCTTTTCCAGGACAGTGGAGACTTTAGAGGATCGCACTGAAGAGCTGCCTTCACCTGCCTCAGTGTTGAATTCCATCTGGTGTTGACAGTAGCAGGAATGCCGTTTCTTTCCCATACACAGCTTCAAACTCCTCTTTGAATGTTCTGCTTGTGTGAAGAAGTGAGCTGAGTTTTCACTTTGACAGAGTAGATGTTGTCACCTTTGTCTTTCAGTCGTTAAGTGTGACGAGATCGTGTGCAAAAGATTGCAGGCGCCGTTTCCGTGCCAGAACAGCATGGAGTACCTCCTGATTGTCTGACCTGAGGTCATGCCATAGCTCTGGGTCATCAAGTGATCGTCACCATGGACCTCATCTTCTTCATTGGGGAAACATACTGTGAACGCCTTCTGCATATGTGCTGCATTCTCAGTAATAACATAGTCCAGCTTACTTTTAATGTCTTACTCATTGCATATGGCCTCAAATTGTTCACAGATCCTTTCTCCTGTGTGTGAGCCTTTGAAGCGACCACTGGCCAGGAGGTTGGACTTCAGCTGTATGTTGTCTTGGTCTATCTTCATGTAGTGTACGGTGACTCCAAGAACCCCCCTCATCCTTCAGTCAGTCCAAATATCAACAGTGACTGAAGTGCTATCTGCTTTGCTCAGCTGAGTTTTCAAATGGTCACGCCTTTCTCCAGCAACTGTCTTGTTTTTCAGGTCAGTGTTTTGCGACACACCAGGTTGTATTTAGGATCAACTATTTTCGGAAAATCCCGAAAACTCCTGTGTTCCACCACTGACAGGGGCATGTTGCACCCAATCACTAATTTTTCCAAAATTCCATTGGTAATAGCTTTCTGCTGTGGATGATTCGTGGAGTACTGCCCCACACGGATGTCCAGGAACTGTAAGACTGAAGGCTGTTGAGGATCTGGTTCATTCGGAATGCTTTTGCTCCCCATATATTCGTCATATCTGTAAAATTAAAATAGAACATGTCAGGAAATGTACTACAGCTTTCCTAGTAGTAGACTAAATAACACTACTATTTATTTTCAACTTATTTCATTAGAATTTTCAACTCAGTACATCTGTAATGTTAGGTTAAAAGACACAATAATAGTATTTAACCACTGTAGGCCCAGATAGAGCTACAAACTCAGACTCCATTAACAGCTTGTAGATCTGTTATCACAGTAGAATACAAAACCAAAACCTAATTTAATTATTCATTTAATATACTAGCTAGGGTTTATTATTGTTCCAGGTTACTGAGTACCATGTTGTATCTTACTCTGGGAAGGGGGGTACTGACAACCAGAAATGTTTAAGACACTCTATATTTGGTGTATTCAATTCAATTGTCCATTTTGTTTTCAACCTTTAATTGGTTAACTGAGCTCATATACTTGGTCCAAATGTTTATAATAACTTTGATTATAAACTTTTTAGTACCATTCAGCCACTAGAGCATCATTTTGATTGTGGAACCAGAAACACTGATGGCTCTTTTGGCTCAATTTGTACACTCAGTAAAATTAACATGGTTTGAGTTATTGTAATGCAAAACCTTAGTGTAAATACAAATTTAAGACATACCGTATATACTACAGAAATATATTTTGTAGATGGCAACCCAAAAATTGTTATTTTTATGATTCACTTTTATTTTCAAAAGTTGACTGTGGTAACCCAAACTACATTGAGAGAGTACAAATGGAACTAAATGACCCGTTAGTGTCTAATTTTCACACTCATGATTCGATAGTAGCAGCTAACTGACAACTAGCTAGCTTTTCGATCCTATGCTGAAAACATCAGTAGCGCACAAGTCGTCCGCAGTATGTAAAAGTTAGCCAATATTTTTTATAAGACAGATGCAGGATTAGCTCACTTTAGTAAAATGCTAAACAACAGGGAGCACGTACTTATCCTTGTGTTTCTTCAAGTACCGGTTGAAGTTGGAAGTTGTTTCGTGACCATCAGTGATCTTCACATCACTGAACCTGCATTCAGTAATCCGTTGTTTGACTTTGTAATTGTTGTAAGCAAAGGAAATAATTCTTGGTTGGCTCATGCTGCCGCCGTCAGTCCTTCCTACGCTGGAGGGGGTATGAGTCACATCACGTTGTTTATCACGTAGCGGCTGCAGCCGCCCTGAACGTGGCTGACAGCGGGTTTCACTGTGACACGAGGAAACGAAGTGGTAAGAATGAATTAGATTTATATATCACACTTGTCATTATGGCATGACTTGATATGACTCGTCAAGTCAAAGGGGTCGAGTCAAGTCCAAGTCTAGAATCACTGAGCCTAGAGTCCAAGCAAGTCCGAGTCTTTTATTGATTTCATCAAGGCGAGTCAAAAAGTCATAAAATCAGGACTCGAGTCCGAGTTTCCCATCTCTGGGTAATGAGAATTGGGCCCTATCGCGACTACTCCCATTCATAGTTGGGCATTTGTTGCCTGATGGTCACATGGCATGGCAAACATTGTTGAACTTTAAAGACATCATTGAACTTGTGGTTGCTCCGACACACACAGATGAGTCCATTGCACATCTTGAAGACAAAGTTCCAGAGCACAGACACAAATATCATGAACTCTTTCGTGATGTGACACTGCTACCAAAACATAATTATTTGAAGCACTAACCCAAACTGGTCAGACCTTGTGGTCCTCTTGTGGGACACGACCTTGCGGTTTGAGGCAAAGCATCGTTTTTTTCAAGCAGCTCATTTGATAGCAACCGCTTTAAAAACACGCCCCTCTCACTGGCCATGACGCTTCAACTAATGATGTCATATTATCTCAGTTCATCCAGTTTCGAAAAAACTGGACTTGAGATGACAAATGTCTCAACAGTTCCTGTGGATGTTTTGAAACAAGGAATAGCACAGATTATTGAACGGAACTGTCCCAGCACAACTGATGTCTGTCCACCAGGGGTGTAACATTCAGAAATGGAAGGATTGTGGTTTATGGTGCTACAAGCTGATTTTACAGAGATTTTGGAGAGAGTCTTCAGATTTTTATTATACAGGAGAGACTGTGCAGGAAGGCTTTCTGGGTGGTACAGAGAACACTTCAGAGCTTTTGAGCTGAGCCCATGTCCAGCCAGAGAATCTGTTTTGGTTAAACTCAATGAGCTAGCTGATGACCACCCTTTGGCAGACTATTTTATTGGATCACTGAGAATGGTGACTTTGAAAAGATACATAATCATATAAGGCAGCGGTTCTTAGCCTCTGGTCTGTAGCTAACGGTAGGCCGCAAAGGCCAACGACAGAGCCTCACATGCCTCACATGCCCCCTTGTTTTTCAGTTCCTCTTACAGGCTGGTGTCCCCATTATTTTCTTAAGTCAATTATTTATTAATAGATCAGAACTATAGATGGAGGCGAGCACATTCAGATTTTTGGGGGGGAATTAATTACCACCGCTCCGTCTATAAATAGACTGGGCTTCGCTCCCAGGGGCTCCTTCGTTCATTACTCCTTGCCGTTTCCTGGGAGGCGCAGCGTTCCGAGCGTGTTCCCAATTTCTGCAGGTGCAGTTTGAGGACCACACATTCCCCGCAGCCGGCTGGCTGGCCGAGGGCACAGTGTTTTGGCATGTCTGTACCGGCCGTACCGTTTTCGCTTTTTTTTCCCCCTCGGGGTCTCGTTGTGTTTGTGTTTCTTTCTTAGCCCAGTGTCGGTCCTGGTTGGGCGGTCCTGTGTAAGGGTTAGGGTCAGGGCTAACCCTGCCTCCCGCATCACCTGCCTGCTGCTGTGTGGTTAAATTGGCTTTTGCACTTTTGTTAGTTGTTGTTCTTGCCGAGTTTGCACAAATATGCTTGCACTGTTTTTAGTAAAATGTCAGGTATGTACACACATTTCATTCACAACAGTGAACATTGAAATATTGAAAATACAGCTCCACCGCCTCCTTCAGACTGGAATCTTGACCTGGCCCACAGCTCCACCGCCTCCTTCAGACTGGAATCTTGACCAGCCCACAGCTCCACCGCCTCCTTCGGGTTGGAATCTTGACCAGGCCCACAGCTCCACCGCCTCCTTCAGGTTGGAATCTTGACCAGGCCCACAGCTCCACCGCCTTCTTCAGGTTGGAATCTTGACCAGCCCACAGCTCCACCGCCTCCTTCAGGTTGGAATCTTTAACCTCGGGTATGTGCAGCTGAATGGTCATCAGGTCTGTCAGCCCTCAGTTTGTGAGATTTGTCTTGATCAGTGTGAGCTGAATCTTCTTTCTGCGTGCGCACAGCGAGCTGGCCGGGTCATGATGAGGTCCATGAGGCTAAGTACAGGAATGTTCTTAGCCTTTGTGGTGGAGTCAGGGTTGACATGTTGCCATGTCAACCGCTGCACAGTCCTAGCTCTGAAATAGACGTTTATCGTTACAAGGGTGATGGTGAGAAAAATTATAAAGGTAGAATACTCTTTTTTCCAAAATGTATATTTCCTTGCATTTAGATCACTTGTCTGAATATATATTATATTCTATATACTTTCAATAATTGAATTTAGACCAAAATGTGTCACAGGACGAGATGATCACAGATAAGTTGCTTTGTGAATGTCTACTACGTCTTAGAAATGTATTATACCTGCTGTACAGATCATCCTTCATTAGACTCCAATCAGTCTGAATCTCGTCACACTTAACGCCAGTTCCTTCCAACAGGGGCTTGTAATGATTAGCCAGACTCTGATCTCTTCATCCCCATACTCTGAAGAAATAAATCTCCATAGCATAAAACACAAGTATAAAGTTACTACAGACTGAGACTCAACACAGTAACTGAAAAACAATTCTAAATAAATATTCAAAGGTTAAACCAACTGTCAAGTTTCAACTATTGAACAAAGATCAAACAAAACTGTCTATTGACCAAATGTTTACATCTGCTTAAGTACTATGTGCCTGGCCACTTCAATTTACAGTCAATGGATGACCGTCCAATATAATGCAGTTATAAGGCCAATAAATAGCATTTCCACTTACAGAGGGAAAAAACAATTGTGAATTAAATTCCATACCATCCATTTCATCATTTCATCCCTTGGGGGCCACAGTGAGAAGGAAACTATACTGGCAGCCTGAATGACACCAAGATCACAGAAGTGATTGTTCCTGGCTTGTGTCAGGCTCTGGGTCGCGGGCTTTCTGGTAGAGCTGATCCCTGATCACACCTATAAAACAATTCTTTTATTGTCTGAGGCAGGTTTGATTCTTTTGGACTTGTTATAAATAAAACACAAAAATAACAATATACTCATCATTAATGATGATATTCAAAAGTGAAGAGGTGTTAAAAGTTGTTGAAACTTAAAATGTAAAATACTGGATTTAATGTATTATTTGATGTAATTGCTGACTTTAATTACAAGTAACTGTATGTCACTTTCCCACTGAAGCCTTTCTGAAAACTAGTGTACACGAGGGTACTAGTGTTATGTCAATAGCTTCTTTCAGATGTAAACCAACCTGTTGGGGCACTTGGACAGAGTAGAGTGAACTTTTGCAGTGTGCAGTGACACCGGCTACAGTTAAAGGTCTTCTCTGTGCTTCCAATGACAGCTTCTTCAAAACATCACAACATCCAGCCTGAAGTGGGCAAAGCCAACCAGTGTTCTTCTCCTGCAGCTTAACAAAGACCTTTGCTTTTGACTTGCATCTGAAATTAAAAATGTATCAATTTAATATAGAACTTTAAAAAAATCAATATTCTGATACAACTTAGTGACTGCACATAAATATTGACTTTTAGGTTTGCCACAGAATTGATGCAGCTGCTGCAGAAAACATGATTTTTGGAGCAGTGAGACCAAGGTAATCAATGTATTCTGTCGCTCTACAAGAAGCAAATAAAATGAGTGGAAACATTGTTAAAGTAAAAGTCTTTTACCATGTACATGGTGTGATACACATTTATTATATTACCATGTTTGTTCATGCTCAATTTGTAAATTATACAAGTCTTGAAGACTTCCTTGTCATTGACAATACTTTGTTATTATTTAATTCTGGTGAAGAAAATGTAAATAATGCAGTAACCTGGTGTAGGTGTTCCGTAATGGCAGGAGGGCCATTCAGCAATGTCTGCAGTGCAGCTCCAGGGGGGGCAGCCACCTTGTGTCCCCTACATGTGTTGATGTTCTTGGAGGTTTTCCAAACACAGCAAACGCAGCCATCAGATCGGTACGGTTCAAAGGTGAATTGTGATAGAATACATAAATGTTCAGTAGCAGCGTAGATAATGTTGTGTACAAACGGACATTTTTCAGCCCATCTTTGTCGACCAGTTCTAACCGGTGTGCAAAGCAATGAACGGCTTTCTCACACAGCTGCAGTTCCTCGAGCAGAGCGGCCACAACATTGTGTTTTCCAAGCATCACTGCCGAATCCAACTCATTGTGAGACTCATCCTCTGTGACATCATCCATGGCATTCCATCTGGCCTGGAAGATGGAGGGTGCATCAGCCTGGGAAACACGCTGCAGCGCTGCAAAGTGGCGAGACGCCTCCCCTCAGAAGCAAACCTCACAATGATATAATGGAGATGGAATCACCATCCTTAAGACTTTGCCTTCATTTCTTTTGCTCAACATCAGCGATGATGTGGAGAAAATGTTGTGCTGCTTTATCATTCCGGTACGTCGAGCCAATGTCGAGTCCTTTGGCTTCACCCAAGTCACTCATCCAGGGGAAGCCGGTGAATGGTCTTGTTTTATAAAGGAGCGTTTCTGGAACTAAAAGCCATTAAGAGCTTTTAATCAAGTGTTGATCATTGAAACATCATTTTTATTTACCATTCCTCTAGTCTTCATCTTTCTTACAGGACATGTACTTATTCTACCACAATTCTCCTTTGGACAGAAGTAAGTGTAGGACCACCGCCAAGCATTCCAAGCCCTGCAGGGAGAACCACTGGTTCCCCACCTGGAGTCGCCTCGGCACTACTGATGTCACTCAATAGTTACCTTCTCACTACTGAACACCAATACAAAGATCACTATATTCATGCAATAATGACACAATAAAGTCTTGTAATGCAATAACAGCACATTAGATCAGTGTTTTTCAACCTTTTTGAGCCAAGACACACTTTTTTCTTTGGAAAAATCTGGAGGCACACCACCACCCGAAAATGTTAAAATGTGAAACTCTGTAGCCTCTGTTAACAATATAAAGTCATTCTCATCAAAGTTTTATCAACAGGAATTAAATAAATACAGAAAAAAAGTATTTCCCAATTTCTTTTTTTTTTATTTGTACTCCCTCAGTGTGAAACCTGGACCTGATGGATGAAGAGCTGAGATCCTGGTTCACATTCTTCCTTTTCAAAAACTTCTCCATCACTGTCACTGACACAGTACTTTGATACAAGATGGTAGCAGGAGGTGGAGATGAACCACACTGATGTCTGTTAAGTTTCGATTTTACTAGCAAATGTATGTGCTGCCCTCTATTGGCAGCACATGGTATTTATACATGATTAGTCTTCACCACACTGCTCTCACAGCTGACAGCGGCTGTGAGAGCAAATGATTTTTAGAAAAAAATGTGAAATTGGATAATTTCCCACGGCTCACCTGACGAGATCTCTGGAACACCAGTGAGCCGCGGAGCAGTGGGTGAAAAACTCTGGGTTAGAGTATGTGAACATCTTCTCAACTCTTTCAATTTCATTTCTGTTGATTGTGTGAATCATCTGTTCTGCCTGTGTGGTTCCAGGCTGTGCTGCTGCCCCTGCAGCCCCTGCAGCCCCTGCAGCACTGCTGCCCCTGCTTCCCCCTGCTGCCCCCTGCATCCCAGCCCCTACTGCCCCTGCTGCCCCTGCAGCACCTGATGCCCCCTGCGTCCCCCTGCTGCCCCTGCTTCCCCCTGCTGCCCCTGTTGCCCCTGTTTCCCCCTGCTGCCCGGCGATGAGCCTCAATGGTTTGGTGGCACTCTCAGGCTTCCACTGTGAAGTTGCTAGAAGCTTCTCTGAAGACGTTGGTTCAGCACTGCCAGTATCAGACGGGAGTTTGATGCACACTGCAGAACGTTTCCCATCTTTGAGGTTCACCCATGGGAAATCTTTTTCCCAACAGGCCCGGTGTGTCCTGCAGCTGGGTGAATTCAAAATAAATGACTAAACTGGCTCTCAAAATTAAAAGAAATATTTGTTAACTTAAAATCATTATGTGTGCATCCAATTTAAGGTTGAAATCTCATACATGATGATTAAATGCAGATTTTATGTGCCCTTTTGGAAAGTGTGTTTCTATAATAAACATTGTGATATGAACAATCCTTGCAATGTGTCCGTGGGCACTGGGCACACAGAGAGACAGTTGTGCCATTTTAATTTGATATGCACAAGAAGACAAAAGGCACTGGCCAAAATCATGATATCCCTGCATTGTTTGGTCCATTTAAAGTTTTTCATGCGTCTGAATTTCTTTATATATTCATGAAATTAAACAAAATTGTTGCTGAAATGTTTACAGCTTATTCAAAACCCTGATGTAATGCTTTCTAGACCAAATCTTTTTTCCTGAGTTCACAAAGCTCTTCATCTGATCACACTGCTTGTCTTTTTGCTGTTTACTCTGCTGTTGCTCTTCCGCTGCTCTTCTGTTCTTGGGGTTACTGACCCCCTCCATGAAACGCCACATGACATGCTATAATGAAGAAATGGAATTACCAGTCATGAGGCCGGTATGTTTAAATGAAAATGAAACTGTCAGAAATGAACTGGAAGAAGACAAATATTCATTTGAGTGAGTGACTTCAGTATTTTCTTGTGCTGCACCTGCCATGTTTAAATGAAACTTTAATACTGATCTCAATCATTTCATTTCAATATCTTCATTACTTTTTAGTCTTAAGTTTCCAATTTTATGTACAACAATACATGATGATATACTCGCAGAATATAGTTTATCCACAGAAATGATCCAAAAGTACCTTCTCACTATGTGATCAGTCAAAACCCTGCACTTTCCTCCTGTTTTCTTCTAATGCCTGTTCACTACAATATATTCATTATTCAATGTTTCATTCAAAAGTTGAACTAATCTACAATAATACTCACCAAATCTAGTGATATGTGAGGCCAGGTGTCTCGAATTCGGTCACGTCGCAATCTCATGATTTGACGGTGTTTTGCGAGATTCAAAATGGCGGGGCCCACGCTCCGGCCGTGAAGTGGTTCTTGGTTCAAATGCTGGTAAAATATGACGTTTTCGTCCTCAAACATTGCACTAGTCCCACAGACTAGCCATGTACTAGTCTGTAGAAGTATGTACAGGTCTCGGACTGGTGGACGACGTTAAGATCGACCCTGTGATCATGTGGTGAGAATGACTTTGTTCAAGAAATGATTGTGTTAATTCCTAACTGTCTCAGCTCTGTGGTTTCCAGAGTCAGCCACAGTGGTGGGACATGCAGAATCTGGAAAGAATAGATATACAAATTATATAGAATAATTATAAAACAAGAGGCTTTTTTAAAAACTTGTGAACAGTGAAGCACATTAAGAATAGTTATGTGTTAATTCATGTATACAGTAAAACCTCTGATGTAGGGACGTCCTAAAATCCAAGGGCAAGTGTCCCCTGAAGACACGTGTCCTCTCTTCGGAGGGACGGGTCACAAGGACAAATTGTAGGACCAGTTGAAATTGAATGAACCAAACATAAAATGTATATATATATAAATATATATAAATATAAGGAAGAGATACAGACACGAAAACTCCTCACCATGCATGGTGGGTTCCATCCCAAATCCAGCACCTTGAGACTGTATGCTAGCCGTAAGGAAGGAGGCCGAGGACTAGTGAGCGTGAGAGACACTATCCAGGATGAAACATCCAAGCTCCATACGTACATCAAGGACAGGGCTCCAACGGATGACATACTCAACGAAAGTCTCAGACAATGGTGAGATGAAGAGGTGCTGGAAGAGGGACCATCATGGGAGGACAAGCCCCTACATGGGATGTACCACCGGAACTTAACTGAAGTGGCTGATCTCAAGAAGTCCTACCAATGGCTAGAGAGGGCTGGCCTACAGGACAGCACAGAGGCCCTCATCCTGGCTGCACAGGAGCAGGCTCTGAGCACCAGAGCCATAGAAGCCCAGATCTACCACACCAGACAAGACCCAAGGTGTAGACTGTGCAAAGAGGCACCTGAGACCATCCAGCACATAACTGCAGGGTGCAAGATGCTGGCTGGGAAAGCATACATGGAACGCCATAACCAAGTGGCTGGCATAGTGTACCGAAACATCTGTGCAGAGTATGGTCTGGAAACCCCAAGGTCACAGTGGGAGACCCCCCAAAGGTGGTGGAGAATGACTGAGCGAAGATCCTGATGGACTTCCAGATACAGACAGACAGGATGGTAATGGAGAACCAACCAGACATCGTGGTGGTTGATAAAGGGCAGAGGAAAGCCGTGGTGGTGAATGTAGCAGTACCAAGTGATGGAACATCAGAAAGAAGGAGTACCAGGGGCTCAGAGAGGAGCTGGAGAGGCCTGGAAGGTGAAGGTGAAGGTGACAGTAGTGCCCTCGGGGCAGTGACCCCCAAACTGGAGTAGTGGCTACAGCAGATCCCTGGAACAACCTCTGGTAGAGGACCAGGACCCTCGAGCTCCCAGGCCTCTGGTAGAGGACCAGGACCCTCAAGCTCCCAGGCCTCTGGTAGAGGACCAGGACCCCCAAGCCCCCAGGCCTCTGGTCGAGGACCAGGACCCTCGAGCTCCCAGGCCTCTGGTAGAGGACCGGGACCCTCAAGCTCCCAGGCCTCTGGTAGAGGACCAGGACCCCATTGCTATAAAAACCTTTAAATCTTTAAATCTTCACTTGACCGTTTGTGTTTGTTGTGTCACAGTGTATGGGATGAAATGGTCCATATTTTTGCAAGATGATGGGCTTTCTGATTAACAATAGTCATTTAAACGAGCCATTCATAGAGCATAACCAAAAGGATATCTTCATCTACAACCCCAACATGTCCCCACTCATCGGTCAGGATATGTTGGTTAGTTCTGGATCACCTGCCACTCTCAACCACTAGATGGCGAGCCACTACCCAACCACAGCTGCGTTGCTGTAGGGATATTTGATCCTTTGTTCCTCGGACACTCGGACCTAACATTTGGATTAGACCCGATAGAACTTTGTGGAACCATTGGCATTCCAACTCTGCGACATCAAACAAACCGAACTCAGACAAACCAAGGAACCACACTTTGAACTGAATTTTGACCTCTGAGTTCTGAAATAAGAAAATATTGTCTGTGTTTTCTAATTGTATTTTATTGTTGTTTATTGCCTATATCTGATTATTAATAGCAACGAAAGAATATATAATATACATCGACTCCAAATGTGTAATATATAAATATATAGACTAAAACGAAATCCTTTTCTGTGTGTCATGTGTCAGGTCCTGAGCCCCCAGTGCGGGACACCTGACATGTTGAGCCTGACTCAGGGTTTCACCTGAGCATCTACTGCAGGTGGGCCATGAGACACTGCAGTCTCATGCAAATCCCTCCCCCCTCCCCCTTCATCCTGCAGACACTGACTGCCCACATGCTCAGCCGGTCATGGACCAGCTGAGCCCCCAGGATTCCACACCTTGCAATGCCCCCACCTTATCAAAAGCCTTTGGATCTGCAAAACTGTGTTCAGTGTTGGGGGGGTTTGTTTACACGGCACCAGTGTGCAGATGCTCTGGATCTAATAAGTTGTAATCCGGCTCCCAAGGTGGACACTTTCTTTCCTGGCTGCTAATCCTGCAGAGCCTGCTGGATTAGGTTACTGCGGTGCTCTCTCCCCTTCCCTCTCCCCTCCCCTCTCCCCCCCTCCCCTCGAAAATTGGGCGTTGCTTCATTCTCCTCCAAACAGACACACACAGTTCATGCAGTCACTGCACACTCATCTGACCCGCCCCTTTCAGCACTCTCAGCCAATCACAGGCAGACCTGCTGGAACAGTGTGTTCAGGTAACACAAAAGAGTCAGAACCAACATCATCAACAAACCTGCTCATTGCAACAAGAACACAACTGCTTGTAACTGAGTTGCTGCACTATTTTTGTAATGTTCCTGATTAAAAAGATATATTGGCAGGAAGACACGCATTTTCAATCAATCAATCAACAATCAATCAATGAAAGACTGTATTTGTCACTGGGGGAGGAGATTAAAAGGTCGCAAAAAGCCGGTGGTTCAAATAAATGCATAGATAAATAGTGAAACAACAGACAACAACTACATTAGTGGGTAAATAAATACCACTAATAGTAAAAATCTAATAATAAAACCATGATTCAAATATCAATACAACAAAGAATGAAGGTCAAAGGTTATAATATGAATAAGCAGAGTGCATGAGGCCAGACAGTGATCAGAACTGAGTTTTTAGTAAAAAACATTTTTATAGCGAGACTGTGGGGGGTGTCGTGTTGTGGCAGCTGCTGAAAGTAACTTTTTACTTACTTGGGATCTCACTTAGTTACTTTTAAAAACAAGTAATCAGTAAAATAACTAAGTTACTTTTTAAAAGGGTAACTCTTAATCAATAATCTGATTCCTTTTCCAAGGTAACTGCAGCAACCCTGATCCCAGCAGCACGGCTGTTAGCATCCTGCTAGCACCAGAGGCCTGCAGATGAAAGCCTCAATTCCTCCACTGCTCTTCTGACCGACCACGAGGGTCGGAGCTTCCCTGGAACCGGCGTCTGGTCTCTCATCAACCAGGGAAGACGTACTGGTTTCCCCAGGATGAGACCTCACAGAACCTTTTGGTGCTTTTCCCTCAAGAAGCAGGAAAAGCCATCACCGACCGACCAGCTGCTGCTCTGGTCTGGACAAGGGAACAACCATGATGCTGCAAACACTCCTGAATCACCAACTTCAGCTCTGTCTTGTTCCCAGCGTTCAGCGTTCAGCCACCAGGGTTTGTCCGGAGCTGCTCACTGCCACTGAGGCCACCGGCTTCCCAGGACGGGACAACAAGCAGCTCCTTCAAAGACGTGAACGATCTGGTAACAACTGGGCGTTACATGAGATGTTGCTCTGCACAGACATGTTTAACTTTTATGGAAAAATTGAGGTGCTGTGTGAGAGTTTCTTCACTAAACGGTGAAAGTGGTTTGAAAAGATCTAGTCCAAGGACTTGAGCCACGGGGGGTCCCTTTGGCTCGGATCATCACCTGACATCCGTAGCACTTCTCAGTTTGTAGTCATGGAGATTCAGGTGGAGCCGAGGAAGCAAGGCAAGTTTGACAGTAACGTCATCAAGGAAGGTGGAGGACCCAAATGATGAAATGCGAGGACTGCTCGGTAGGACCCGACTGAAGCCCCGGAGATGGAGGGAGTGCCGGAGAACCGCAGCGGGAGATCCTGGTTTGATGAATCAGGTTCTCCAGAGCAACTGTTCCACAAGTTGGTCTCTGTCTTGTCTTCTGTGGTTGTGATGTGACCCTCCAGACCACGACCACATCACTCAACCTCAGCCAGGCACCACTCTCTCACCAACTTCTGGAACATCGGTTCCATCCATCCATCCATCCATCCATCCATCCATCCATCCATCCATCCATCCATCCATCCATCCATCCATCCATCCATCCATCCATACATACATACAT
The DNA here is from genome assembly GCF_963422515.1 of Blennius ocellaris. Taxonomy (NCBI): domain Eukaryota; kingdom Metazoa; phylum Chordata; class Actinopteri; order Blenniiformes; family Blenniidae; genus Blennius; species Blennius ocellaris. The sequence continues at coordinate 2,829,420 of NC_137654.1, forward strand.
ACATACATACATACATACATACATACATACATACATACATACATACATACATACATACATCCATACATCCATACATCCATCCATACATCCATCCATACATCCATCCATACATACATCCATACATACATCCATCCATACTGGGCACAGGGGTCAATCCTAGTTGGCAGTGGGCAAAGGCAAGGTGATGGTATGTCAACCATTATTATAATTAACATATCACTAATTTAATGAGAATCGACCACAGCCTCTCTCACGCGTGGGATTTTCTATTCCTTCATAGTCACACAACACAATTTATGAGATGTTTACAGAAACGTTGCACTCGTCTTACACATGATTATCACTGTCACCAAACCCTATAGAATACTAATACTAATACTAATCATACTTTATTAATCTCTTTGGGGAAATTCCTTTTCTACATGACCAGTCCTGTTTCTAGGGTGCTGATGTGCAGCCACATCCCGGCGCTCCAGCAGCTGATGAGGATTTTGCTCAGGGATCCACAGTGGTCACATGCCCACAGTGGGGGGTCAAACCTGCCAGCCTCTGATGACCAGGTCCACCTTGAGCCGGATTCATCTTTTTCTTGTAGTTGTCTCACATTGATATATAGAAAGTGAATGAAAGACTCACAGTTTGAGGAGCATTGATGACACCAGTGTTGTACCCAAACTGAAGCGATCCGATCACAGCCGTCCCCACAGCCAGCATCAGCTGGGGGGTGACCTGGGAGCACAGGGACCACAGGGACTCCGTCAGGATTCACTCAAAAGGAAATTCAACTCAAAGTAGCGGCTTTCCTGTTGATCTGACAAAAATGTCAGACAATGCAAATCTGCTTGTCGTGACATGTTGGACATGCCTACCAAGTTTCATCATCCTTGGACAAGACACTGATTTAGTACATTTGAACATGGACCATATTTGCCCCACCCATGTCTGCATCTGATGAAATATGAACATTTTTGCCAGGCCTGGTTTTACTGCTATATTTGCTGTGTTTCCAAATGTGTTCGGGCCCCGAAAAGGCCGTTCATCCCGGCCCATACAACAATCATAATTATAACTCCTTCAGACACAATGGGGTCCTTGCAATTTCGTTATTTGGGCCTTAATTAGATAGAAATGTTTATTTACATAGAAATGTGTAAAACCTTCAGGGATTGACTACAGTGGTGCTGAAGAGCCATATGTGGCTCTAGAGTGACGGGTTACAGTCTTTTGAGCTATAACGATCAAAAAAGCACAAATGATAACATAAAACAAAGAGAAGAGAAACCTCTGCACTGAAAATGCTCGTGGTGGTGAACGTTAGCCAAACACAGCCGTCAGTCCTGTGTTCAGTGTTTTCATCCATCCACATTATGTCAACATCACAACAAACTTAGCTTTACTTCCACATGGGACACTTCTCTCATGAATCAGGAAGGACTGACCTTTCTGGACTCCATCAGGCTCTCAGTGTCCACTCGTCCCCGGAACAATGAAGAACTGATGTCTTGTGATGATCAGGTCAGATTTCCTCAACAAACACATGTCGTCATGATGCTGTCTGCATGTTGACGGAGTGTAAACACCCTACCAAGTCCTCTGGCCACTCACCGGCCGCGGTAAGACCAAGTCCTCTGGCCACTCACCGGCCGCGGTAAGACCAAGTCCTCTGGCCACTCACCGGCCGCAGTAAGACCAAGTCATCTGGCCACTCACCGGCCGCAGTAAGCCGCTTAGTGACGTCAGCACTAAGTGGATCTCAGCAGGCGGCCTGAGTCCACAAGAGTCCACAAGAGTCCACAAGAGTCCAGAAGGGTCCAGAAGAGTCCAGAAGAGTCCAGAAGAGTCTAGAAGAGTCCACAAGAGTCCACAAGAGTCCAGAAGAGTCCACAAGAGTCCACAAGAGTCCACAAGACAAGAGTCCACAAGAGTCCACAAGAGTCCAGAAGGGTCCAGAAGAGTCCAGAAGAGGCCCTCAGTCACAATGCTGATGCCCCAGAAAACACAGCAATTATACTGCTAATCACCCCTTCACACACACACACACACACACACACACACACACACACACACACACACACACACACACACACACACACACACACACACACACACACACACACACACACACACAGTTTCAGAAAGCTTTGCATGTGTGAAATTCTTCAAAGTAACTCAACAGTTCTCACACACCAAATACATATTGAAACACTGACGCGAGTGAAATACAGGATAGAGCTCAACACCATATTATGATTGTTATCAATTGATTTAGAACAGCTGAAGCCAATGATCCCCAGTAAAAGTGTGTGTGTGTGTGTGTGTGTGTGTGTGTGTGTGTGTGTGTGTGTGTGTGTGTGTGCGTGCATGTTTGGAGTCACTCGTGTTGATCCAGGTGAGAGGCTATTGCTTTCTCTGTAATCCTCTGAAGGCAGACTATTTATACGTCCACTCAGAGGAATCAATTGATCCCACAGCTCACCTGCTGTTTGTGTGCTTGTTAGTCTCTACAGGGAAAAACAAACAAACAATAAAAATGTTTTAATAATGTGTTGTGTGTGAAGATCATGCCATGTCAGATTAGCAGATTTCCCCCAATAAATCATCTTGGATATTCTATGAATGTCTCAAACATGAAGCAAACAAATAAGAAATGACGCTGGCGTCCTGTCCAGTGTGAGTTGGGTTCATGAGAGGACGACTCTGAGATCTGCACTCAGCTGGTAGAGAGAGTGCTGTTTGACTTCAAGAATACAATAGAACAGAACAGAACAGAACAGAACAGAACAGAACAGAACAGAACAGAACAGAACCCTCCTCGGGAGCTCCTAACTCAGCCTGAAAGTTCCTTTGCAAGGAATTCTTAGCTTAAAAGTGACTCAGGAAGTGTCGAAGAGTAACTCTTAGCAGGTTATGAGCTAAGAAAACTAGTTGGTATTGGCAGGTTACTGACAGGTTATGAGCTAATACAACTAGTTGGTATTGGCAGGTTACTGGCAGGTTATGAGCTAATAAAACTAGTTGGTATTGGCAGGTTAGGAGCTAATAAAACTAGTTGGTATTGGCAGGTTACTGGCAGGTTATGAGCTAATAAAACTAGTTGGTATTGGCAGGTTAGGAGCTAATAAAACTAGTTGGTATTGGCAGGTTACTGGCAGGTTATGAGCTAATAAAACTAGTTGGTATTGGCAGGTTACTGGCAGGTTATGAGCTAATAAAACTAGTTGGTATTGGCAGGTTACTGGCAGGTTATGAGCTAATAAAACTAGTTGGTATTGGCAGGTTACTGGCAGGTTATGAGCTAATAAAACTAGTTGGTATTGGCAGGTTAGGAGCTAATAAAACTAGTTGGTATTGGCAGGTTACTGGCAGGTTATGAGCTAATAAAACTAGTTGGTATTGGCAGGTTATGAGCTAATAAAACTAGTTGACCAGGTGTGTTTCAGTAAAGTCGGCAGGTTTTATCTACCAGATGTTTCTTCAGGTGAGACGTTCACAACACTTTCACTGCTGGGAGGCGTCATTAGCATTGTACAGAGAGGGTAAGAGGCTCCTCCCACTTTAAAACATTGTGATGAGAGCATAATTACATAACGCCGTTACAAGTAATCCGTTTCTACCCAACCCTGTGTGTCGGATCCAGGACCCCAGGTCGTCTCCCAGTCTGGAGGCATGTTGTGACTGCTGGGGGCCGGGTGAGCCCCCCCCTAGCGACCATCCCCAATCCAACGGCCAGGCGGGCAGACTCAACCAGGAACTGGAGACGGCCTCCGGATCCTGGCCTCCCAGAGCCCCTCCTCCGGGCCAAACACCGGGCTGGGTGGAGTTCACCCAGAACTCTCTTCCCTGTGTCTCTACGGGACTCTCCCCCTTCGAGTGTGTTTTATGGTACCAGCCTCCCCTGTTTCGTGCCCTGGAGGCCGAGGTGGGGAGGCCTAGGGAGACCTGGGGAGACCGAGGTGGGGAGGCCGAGGTGGGGAGGCCAAGGTGGGGAGGCCGAGGTGGGGAGGCCGAGGTGGGGAGGCCTAGGGAGACCTGGGGAGACCGAGGTGGGGAGGCCAAGGTGGGGAGGCCGAGGTGGGGAGACCTGGGGAGACCTGGGGAGACCGAGGTGGGAAGGCCGAGGTGGGGAGGCCGAGATGGGGAGACCGAGGTGGAAAGACCGAGGTGAAGAGACCTGGGGAGACCGAGGTGAAGAGACCTGGGGAGACCGTGGTGAAGAGACCTGGGGAGACCGAGGTGGGGAGACCGAGGTGGGGAGACCTGGGGAGACCGAGGTGAAGAGACCTGGGGAGACCGAGGTGAAGAGACCTGGGGAGACCGAGGTGGGGAGACCGAGGTGGGGAGACCTGGGGAGACCGAGGTGGGGAGACCTGGGGAGACCTGGGGAGGCCGAGGTGGGGGTCCCGCCTGGTGGGGGTCCATTGTTGCGCCGCAGCAGACGGATCTGGGAACGCGCTCGCCGGATGCTGCTGCACACGGGTTGGGACTACAAGCGGGCGGCTGACAAGCCTTACCAGGCGCCACCTCACCAGGTGGGGCAGCAGGTCTGGCTCTCCACACAAGACCTCCAGCTAAGATCTACCCCCCCGTAAGTGAACAACCCGGTTTATTGGTCCCTCCCCCATTAAAGCGGTGATTAACTCTGCTTCTATGAGACTCAAGTCTCTCGCTCCCTGAGGAGACACCCCATCTTCCACGTCTCAAGCCCGTGTTCTCCAGCCATAGGGGGTGAGGGACCAGTACTTGGTACGGCGCCGATGACTGGTCCTGGGAAACTCCTCGCGACATCCTCGACCCCCAACTCATCGCCGACTTTCATCGACGGCACCCTGACCTTCCTGGGCCGTCAGGTGCCGGCCATTGGGGGGGGTACTGTAAAGGTCTGTGTCTGTCTTGTGTGTCAAGTCAGCATCTCTACTCCGTGTTCATTTCCTGTTTTGTTCTGCAATCCTCCGTCTGTCTGCGTCTCTGTCACTTGTCCTTCCTGTGTCCTCCTCCCTGTCTTCACCTCGTAACACACTGGAGTCAAAACCAAATCAAGCTGTTAACCTCAATCATGACAAAACTGCAAGACACACACACACACACACACACACACACACACACACACACACACACACACACACACACACACACAATGCATGCAGTCTCTGCACGGCCACCTGACACGCCCCCTTATCCACTCTCAGCCAATCACAAGCCAACACGCTCTAACTGTGCGTTCAGGTGACACAACAGAATCGGAACCAGCAAACATCAACACTAAAGGCCAATTCATCCTCCATAAAAACCAGACAAAAGTTCGGCAGTGACATGGGCTGCCGAACAAAATGACGTCACTTCCGCCAGCGGGCTCCTTCTGGCCGAACACATTAGTTTCAGCCGTGGCGGCCGAACTGTGTGGGAGCTGCAACACCAGAACTTCAGCACTGACGTGTGCTGCTCATGGTGTTGCAGCTCTCTAATCACTATCAGTCACATTTAGCTTCTAACCTCACCACTGTCTGAGCACCGCAGCTTGTTAATGCCATGATGCACCTGAACGCATCACTCAAAGCGCTCAGCTCCTGCAGTTAAAACCAAACATGGCGCTCGTATAAAAACTCTCTTTCATTAATGAAACAGTTCAGTGAAATGCATTTCTGACAGCACAGGAGGTGAGAAATAAACTGTGGAGTTGAAAAGTGACAACGCCGCTTCATAGACGTGTGGCTGCTGTGAGGGGGCGTGGCCTGCTGTGAGGGGGCGTGGCCTGCGAGTTTGGCAGCGTCTTGCAGTCGCCTTTTCTTCATTTCCTCCACTAGAGCGTATCTTAATAACAATTCTTCCTCCGCAGCTTTGAACGTCTGTCCTTCATCCTGTTCCTCTCTCATCAACTGGAAAACGACTCTTCGCCATTGTCGCACCTTATCGCCGTCTCGCCCAAATGTTTGACTCGTCAAGATGGGTACATGCCACAAGGGGGCGTGGCCTGAGAGCTTGGCACCGTGTTGTGGAGTATGAACAGTCCTGCTGAACAAAGGTTTTTTTTGGCAGCTTGTTGACGTCGCTGCTGAACTTTATTCTTGTTCTGATGGCTTCAAAAAGGGCGTCTGCAGGGGCCCTAAACCTTAACATTGCAACAAGAACTCGACTGCAGAGATGTCACGCTATTTTTGTAACTGTCATTTTGTAATTGATTAAAACAATATATTGGCAGGGAGCCCCACCCTTTTTTGTTTTCAATCAATCAATCAATGAAAGACTTTATTTGTCCCAGTGGGGAAATTACAGTGGCATAGAGCAGATAGTGCAAATAAATAAACAGATAAATAATGCAACAGCCTGCAACTACGTACTAATAAATACCAGTGGTATTTCACAGTGAGTCAGATATAAATACAACAAAGAATGAAGGTCAAAGGTTAAATATGGACCAGCAGGAGGTCAAAGGTTAAATATGAACCAGGAGGAGGTCAAAAGTTAAATATGAACCAGCAGGAGGTCAAAGGTTAAATATGAACCAGCAGGAGGTCAAAGGTTAAATATGGACCAGCAGGAGGTCAAAGGTTAAATATGGACCAGCGGGAGGTCAAAGGCTAAATATGAACCAGCAGGAGGTCAAAGGTTAAATATGAACCAGCAGGGGGTCAAAGGTTAATATGAACCAGTGGGAGGTCATAGGTTAAATATGGACCATCAGGAGGTCAAAGGTTAAACATGTACCAGCAGGAGGTCAAAGGTTAAATATGAACCAGCAGGAGGTAAAACCAGTTGTTATTTCCATGTTGAGACAATGGGGGTGTCGGCAGCTGTTGAAAGTCACTAACATAGTAACTTGTAATCTAACTTAGTTACTTTTAAAAACAAGTAATCAGCAAAGTAGCTTAATTACTTTTAAAGGAGTAACTTGTCACTATCAATAATCGGATTACTTTTTCTAGGTAACTGTGGCAATTCTGCTAAAAGCATGATTTTAAAATGTATGATCTGAAAGTGAATCTTAAGTATTTATTTTAGCTCAGTTTTTAGATTTGATAAATAATCTTCAAAATGTAACAATTGTGTTGGGATCTCAACGGACCACAGAAAGTTTGTTCATTTTTTGGTTAGAGACAATATTCATTTGTCATGAGACGCAGTCATGACATGAATTCTGACCCAGGAATGTGATTGACCATCACACCCAGTGGGGGTGGAGGGCCTTCTGTCGGACCTTCCTCCCCCCCTTTCTGCTCACAAGACTCTTCCCCCATGCAATCAGCCAGTCACTGATTGGTTGAAGCTCTCAGGCTTTGACACCTCTGAAATCACACGTGGACAAAAGGCTTTCAGCCAGCCTCCATTTCTCTCTCTCTTGCAAAGAAAACTCCAAGGAGGTGGGTTTCTGAAGATCTGCTCCCAGCAGCTCAACTCACCCAGCATTAGCACACAGCTAACACCAGACGCTCTTGCAACCAGAGGCCTCCACTCCTCAACTCCTCTGCTGACCCGACCACGATCCAGAGACCAGCACCCAGAGTCTGATCTCCAGGGGAACCAACCGGTTCCTCCAGGACGGGACCAGGGACCCTTCACAGAACTTCTTTGTGTTTTCCTCAACCAGCAGGAAAACCATCACAGACCTGAGCGACCAGCTCCTCAGTCTGGACAAAAGGAACAACCAGGAGCTGCAAAGAAGGACTCCTGAAACATCAACTTCATCTTCTTCTCCTCAGCCTGCAGAACCAGCAACCACAGTTAGCAGGAGGTGCTAACTACAGGAGAAGACACCAGCTTCCCTCCAGCAGGACAACAACTGAACTCCTTCAAGGAACTGGGAACAACTGGGCTTTACCTGAGATTAGTTATCAACTTGTAAACCAACGTTAGCTCTGCCACAGACACAGGGTCTGCAGGCTAATCTTTGCTTTACTAACTAGTTAACTCACAATCCTACACATATCACATCAAAGACAACATCACACAGTAACTGAACACCATCTGACGACTCCTGACGTTGTACAAAGCAAGTCTCATTCACATCAAGTCATTCTAGAAATGGTCCTTTAGCAGAGACACACAGGAAGCAGACGCTAAAGACTAGCTTCCATGTTCCATTGTTCTCCAGCACATGGTGGAGACCCAGGACAGACTTCCTGTTCTCTGATAACCTCCATTTGAATGTAGTTTCTTGTGATCCACCATCTTGTTTTGTAGTTCATCACACGTCTCACACACACACACTCCCTCCACCTCTCTCTCTCTTTCTCTCTCCACACACACACACACACCTACACACACCAAGCTGTATATAGGTAGTTAGAATCTGTGTTTTATTTGTTTTCATTGTAAATAAATATAATTTTTGGAATCATACTTGCTGTTTTATTAATGAGCACAAAGGAGAATGAAATGTCGACCTCTTCTGTGTCAAGAACTCCAAAATCCTTCAAGCTTGACTGTTAATTCTGGTAATTGTAATTAATTTAACTATTAATTCAAACTCCTGATTAACTGTTTAGTATATCTTATGAGACTGATAGAACTGAATTGGCTATCATTTCCTGTTAAGACAGGTGGAGCTCCAAGGTTACTGATACAGATCAGATTAAATTTCAACAACATTATTAATAACTATCTTTGATAATTATTAATCATTATCGATAGCCAACCAAAACATAAATAGTGATCATTATGAGGTAAGAAATCCCTACAATTGTTAGAATCTTGATTCAGATCCCAGGTATCTGCACGTCTCCACCTGGGGGAGAACGCTCCAGTCTGGCAAGCTATATTATTTTTGGTACATTGTTTTACATGGTTTTTGTAAAATGGTCTTCATTTTGCAAAGTTTTCTTTTATATATTTATGTGCTAAGTAAAGACAGTATTAGAAGAGCCAACCAGTTTTCCCCAAACTCATAATTGATCTAGACGTTTCATTTTATAGAGCAGTCTCGCCCCAGTCTTATTTCTTTGAATTGTTCCAGCATGTTTTACTAATGGCACTCCTCTGCCCATCCCTCATCGGACATTTTAACCCTTTGTTGTATTGGCTTGGATGGAGACAGATGGTTTGTCTTTAGCCTTTCAAAGCAGTCGCTGGTTCCCGTTTATTCTGGGTCTTGTGCTTTAAATATCACAAGGTCACATTAATAAAGCTCCTGCCTTAAACATTTTCCTTGTTATGCTGTTTTTAATCCCTTCAGCTCACATTTGGAACGGTGACTGAGTAGAAAGTGGCTCCTTGAAATGAATCATGGATTCATTATTGAAGCGATGCAGTGACGCACTTCATCCACTCATGCAGAAACGTATTTGGATACTGGATGCATAGAGTGAGTACATTGTTTGTGAAGATACCTGAAACAGCGTTAGATGTGTGGTTCTCTGACAAAAAGACGTAATATTCATGGGGAATCCAAATACCACCATGAGAAGAGTGCAGAGTGAAATCGAACCAATGAAAAGGACGAGTGTGTGAGAGATTTATAGTCATCAAATCTTAATCTCAAGTGATTAAGATTCCTACGAGCTTCGGCTATGATTGCGGGGGTCAAGGGTCACGCTCAAGGACCCAGAGAAGTGACCTGTCAGCTGCGGGATTCGAACTTGGGAACCTCGCTCTCAGCTGTCGGTACACTGTACTGTGTGCTTCTCCTGCCAGTTGGTCCAGATGTGGCACAGCAGCAGCAGCAGTAATGGCCTTTACATGAAGGATTCCTCTTGAAGCGCCTGCGTCATTGTTGGGAGAAGCAGCGCGACCGACGTCCACACAACCACAAGCTTTCAGTGGAGATGCTGGTTTCAGTGAATTATTTACTGGAGATTATTTTTGCCCTCTGCAGTGCAGACAGGGATGCTGATAGGACTCTTTGTGCACCGTGTGACCGAGGAGGAGGGAGCACAGGCACAAACTCTTTTACCAGCGACTTCCAGAGCAGAGGGAGACCCTGAACACTTCATCCTTCACCATGAGTAGTGTGGTCCAGAACCCGTACATCGGCCGGACGCTGAGCACCCGGGTGAGTCACCAATGATGAAGACCAGAACAGACCAGTGTTGCATGTGTGTCTCAATGTTGAGAGTATAGAGAAGTCCTGATCAGAGACCTTCTAATTCTCTCATGCTTTGTGGAGTTTCTAGTTTGGTGGGAGACTCTCGTCCTCCAGCCTTGAGGAAAATAGATTTACATCTTTCATCACCCGGTTGTAGAAAGAACATCATCCATTATTTAAAGATCAGGGTTTTGGGCTGTTTCTGATCCAGCTGACTGCTGAAGTGAAGACAGAAAAGGTAGATCATTTACTCAGAGGAGAGAAGAAACTGACCACATTTACAATGTATTAAACATAATCCAAAATGCGAAAACATCAAAGTATAAGAAATAAGAAGCAAGACATTACACAAAGAGCAGGTGGCAAAGAAACATGTTACACATAGAAAAACACCAGATCATCAGATTTTGCAGGCTTCAGAAACAACTCTGATGCTCAGAGAACACTTAATGATGACGTGTTTATAAATCTACCAGTGGCCTGAGCGAGCTCCACACCAGTCCGCTGTGCTGAAAGCATCTGTTTGTCCTCCGGTCACATTCTTTACTGATCGAACTAGAAGGCTGAGTCGGCGCTTCCACGGCGCTCTGGACGTCCAGCTGCTCTGGGAGGATTGATCCTGCAGTGACAAACAGACTCCTCCTGCACGTGATCAAGCTGATTGTCAGACAACATGCCTCCCAGCTGTAAATGATTCAGTGTGTACTTCAATAATGCACGCTGCAGAGAAACCACAGCTGGAATTAGATCAGAAGTGTCTGAGCTCCAGAAGCAGAAGACCAGAGAGGACGACAGTGAGTTTGCTGCTGACGCCACATCATTTCCTCATCATCTTGCAGATGGCCAAACCCGGGGGCAGCGGCGGGGCGCCTCCGGCTCGGGAGGGCGGGGCTATCTATCGCAGCGGCAGTGTGAGCAGTGGGAGCGGCGGGTCTGGAGGCCGGATCCTGTCTCTGGCCTCCATGAGTGAGAGCGTGCAGAGCGGCCTCAGCTGCTTCCTGTCAGAACAAGCTCTGGAGCAGGAGGAGCGGCAGCAGCGCAGCCGCCAGCTCGCAGAGCTGCAGCGGCTCAGGGAGGTACGAGCTGCCGCTCAGCTCAAAAACCTGGAGGACTTCCTCAAGATGAACCGCGTCTCACTCAAGGACACCATGTCTTCTGCCACCGGCATGACTTACAGGTAGGCCAGAACAGAACCAGCCGAGAGCGGATCCAAGAACCCCGCAGGAGGCCGCAGGGCAACAACGCTGGATCCACCGGCTGGACGTGTGAAAGCAGCCGCAGCCGTCACTCGGGGCGCTGCGGCTGCTTTAGTCAGCAAACTCACTGACTTATCACTTTCTGTCATCAACAGAAATCTGGGCAAATCTGGATTGAGGGTTTCCTGTCTTGGACTAGGTAGGTGTGGCTTAAACAGCACACACATCCACTCTGACGGCTCCAGCATGAACTCCACTACACTTCTCAAAGAGTCACCAGGGTGTGATTCACACAAGTGCAGAATAGTTCATCCCGCTGGACAGCTCCTCCAAATCAATGTCACTGATTTCATATCAGGTGTTTTTAAATCACATTTGTGCCTCAAGATATTTGTAAATACTGTATTTTGCAGGATAATAACAAGATGAAAGATCCTTTCATGAAATAATAAGCATGATGCTTCCTTGTGGTAAAAAGTGTAAGTGAGGGTGGATTTTTGTGGCCCATGCCAACGTGCCCACTCCTCGGCAATTAGTAGTATTTGTAAAACTACAACTTCTACAGTTATTTCAAGGCTCGTTTACCGACAATAACCAACAATTCCACACCAGAAATCAGAGGAGATGGTGGAAAGTAAAAACTCCCTCACCCACCTTCAACCTCCCACTCACCCACCCTCACCCACCATCACCCACCTTCACCCCCCTTCAACCACCCAGTCACCCACTATCAACCTCCCAGTCACCCACCCTCACCCACCCTCACCCCCCTTCAATCATCCACTATCAACCTCCCACTCAACCACCCTCACTCACCATCACCCACCCTCACCCACCCTCACCCACCATCAACCACCCTCACCCACCATCACTCACCCTCACCCACCGTGACCCACCGTGGCCCGCCGTCAACCACCCTCACCCACCCTCACCTGCCGTCACCCACCCTCACCCACAGTCACCCACCCTCACCCACCGTCACCCACCATCACCCACCCTCACCCACCATCAACCACCATCAACCACCCTCACCCACCCTCACCCACCATCACTCACCCTCACCCACCGTGACCCGCTGTCACCCACCCTCACCCGCCGTCACCCACCGTGACCCACCGTGACCCGCCGTCACCCACAGTCACCCACCCTCACCCACCCTCACCCACAGTCACCCACCATCACCCACCTTCACCCACCATCAACCACCCTCACCCACCATCACTCACCCTCACCCACCGTGACCCGCCGTCACCCACCCTCACCCACCCTCACCCACCGTGACCCACCATGACCCACCGTGACCCGCCGTCACCCACAGTCACCCACCGTGACCCGCCGTCACCCACAGTCACCCACCCTCACCCACCGTGACCCGCCGTGACCCGCCGTCACCCACAGTTACCCACCCTCACCCACCGTGACCCGCCGTGACCCGCCGTCACCCACAGTTACCCACCCTCACCCACCGTGACCCACCGTGACCCGCCGTCACCCACCCTCACCCACCGTGACCCGCCGTCACCCACCTTCACCCGCCGTGACCCGCCGTGACCCACCCTCACCCGCCGTGACCCGCCGTCACCCACCTTCACCCGCCGTGACCCGCCGTGACCCACCCTCACCCACCGTGACCCGCCGTCACCCACAGTCACCCACCCTCACCCACCGTGACCCACCGTGACCCGCCGTCACCCACCCTCACCCACCCTCACCCACCCTCACCCACCCTCACCCACCCTCACCCACCGTGACCCGCCGTCACCCACCTTCACCCGCCGTGACCCGCCGTCACCCACCCTCACCCATAGAGCACATTTGTAAAGTTCCTCTGTTTGGTTTGATTTGTTTGCAGGCACATGGATTACCTTCGGAGGCCAGATCTCCAATCAGGTAAGAAAACCTAAACTACAGGTCTCGTCTTCACAAAGCATCCTGAGGCTAAAAGTAGCTCTTAGTGATGTCACTCTTTAAAAACATCTAAGAATTCCTTGAATTTTAAGATTATTCTGAGAATTTGTCCTTACTAAGATATAAGTAATTCACAAAGCATCTTCAACCCTCAGACAACTCCTCAGGTGGAAAACCACTAAACGCAGTGAGGGAAAGACAAAGGCAAAGTAACGATGTTCTCTGATTGTCTAATGAGTCACTACAGGAATAATGTTGGTTGTCCAGCTCACTGCATCGCTCTTCTGTCCAGCTGGGCTTTCTACTTCTTTCTTTCCTTTCCGTTCCATTTCTTATTTTCTTCATTCAGCCAAATCAAATCTCTTTTTAGAAGAGCTCCACCAATCACAGAAACTGGTGACAGCTGTGTCCTCCACACATCCGGGGGGTCCGTAGGAGGTGGGTACAGCCTCCGTACGCGTTTGGAGACACGCCGTAGCAATATTGGTGCATGACAAACGTTTGCTGCATTCGGGCGACAGAGTCGCCCGCCTTCTACAGCCAAAGCACATAAACACACTGACTCTGCGAGTCTTTTACATTTTAAACTTTGTTTAAAATTGCAGCAGGGAAGTAAAAAAAAAACCCCCAAAAAACATGTTGTTAAGTGAATTACATGTAACATTTAATTACTCGTTAAACTGTGGGACATCCGACATCCCGGGTGTGCAGGGCTCAGAGCAACCTTACAGTTCAGATGTTTGGGGGAGGAAATAAATACTTGTTGGGACCATTATGTAGGTATTTACTACGTCATATGGATCACTATTTATGTTTTGGTTGGCTATCGATAATGATTAATAATTATCAAAGATAGTTATTAATAATGTTGAAATTTAATCTGATCTGTATCAGAACCTCGGAGCTCCACCTGTCTTAACAGGAAATGATAGCCAATTCAGTTCTATCAGTCTCATAAGATATACTAAACAGTTCATCAGGAATGTGAATTAATAGTTAAATTAATTACAATTACCAGAATTAACAGTAAAGGTTGAAGGATTTTGGAGTTCTTGACACAGAAGAGTCGACATTTCATTCTCCTTTGTGCTCATTAATAAAACAGCAAGTATGATTCCAAACATTATATTTATTTACAATGAAAACAAACAAAACAGATTCTAACTACCTATATACAGCTGGGTGTGTGTAGGTGTGTGTGTGTGTGTGTGTGTGTGGAGAGAGAAAGAGAGAGAGAGAGTTGGAGGGAGTGTGTGTGTGACGTGTGATGGAACTACAAAACAAGATGGCGGATCACAAGAAACTACATTCAAATGGAGGTTATCAGAGAACAGGAGGTCTGTCCTTTACAGCTCGGCCATGTGCTGATAGCAATGGAACAATAGAAGCTAGCCGTAGCATCTGCTTCTGTGTGTCTCTGCTAAAGGACCATTTCTAGAATGAGTTGATGTGACTGCGATTTGTCTTGTAAAACGTCAGGAGTCGTCAGATGGTGTTCGGTTACTGTGTGATGTTGTCTTTGATGTGATATGTGTAGGATTGTGAGTTAACTAGTTAGTAAAGCAGATTAGCATGCAGACCCTGTGTCTGTGGCAGAGCTAACGTTGGTTTACAAGTTGATAGCGGCTCCTAATATCATTATCATCAGAACGCGATCACTGTAACAGAATCAACACATCTTCATGAAAGTTAAACAGTTCTATGCATAGTATCAGGTTTAACTAATCTCAAGTAATGCCCAGTTGTTACCACTTCCTTGAAGGAGTTCAGTTGTCGTGCTGGAGGGAAGCTGGTGTCTTCTCCTGTAGTTAGCACCTCCTGCTAACTGTGGTTTGCTGGTTCTGCAGGCTGAGGAGAAGAAGATGGAGTTGATGTTTCAGGAGTCCTTCTTTGCAGCTCCTGGTTGTCCCTTTGTTCAGACTGAGGAGCTGGTCGCTCAGGTCTGTGATGGTTTTCCTGCTTGTTCAGGAAAAACACAAAGAAGCTCTGTGAGGGTCCCTGGTCCCGTCCTGAAGGAGCCGGTTGGTTTCCCTGGAGAGCAGACTCTGGGTGCTGGTCTCTGGATCAGGGGAAGGTCTGACCCTCGTGGTCGGGTCAGCAGATGAGTTGAGGAGTGGAGGCCTCTGGTTGCCGGCCTCTCGTGTTAGCTGTGTGCTAACACTGGATGAGCTGCTCTGCAGCAACCCACCTCCTTGGAGTTTGCTTTGCAAGAGAGAGAGTGAAGGCTGGCTGAAGCCTTTTGTCCACGTGTGACTTCAGAGGTGTCGAAGCCTGAGAGCTTCAACCAATCAGTGACTGGCTGATTGCATGGGGGGAGAGTCTTGTGAGCAGAAAGGGGGGGAGGAAGGTCCTGGAGAATGTCCCCCCTTCCCCACTCTAGGTGTGAAAGGTCATAACATTCCTGGGTCAGAATTCATGTCATGACTGCGTCTCATGACAAATGAATATTGTCTCTAACCAAAAAATGAACAAACTTTCTGTGGTCCTGCAGATCCCAACCTCCCCCCTGTGTCTTCAGAAGCAGACTCCATGTGTGATTCTGAGGGCACACACGTTCAGTCCACAGATAAGAAAGTTCATTCATCAGTTCATCAGTTCATCAGTTCATTAATCAGTTCATTCATGTGGTAACATCTGGACATGTGGTAACCAACTGGGCATTGTTGGTACTATCTATCTCTGCTATGCAAGAGTAGTACAAAACAATCCTTCAGGTTATGGAACACAATTCAGATAAACCACAATAACACTGGCATGATGTGAAATAACTAACTTGTTTCCCACTAGGTGTTAGTGAGACACAGGGTTGTTAGTTAGAATGGGTTAAGGTGAGAAGGAGGAGAGGTGTCACCTTGATGAGAGCTGCATGGAAATGCATGTATATGACTATGTGTAAGTCACAATGAGTCCTAACTAGTGTTTCAAACTAGCTGTGTGTCTGACAAGGTTGTGCACAAAATATAATCCAGTGTACTTGTTAAGTGGACAGTGGTGTTTTGAGTCCAATCAGAAGTTAGGCTTACCAAGTTAATAGCAGGGTGTCTTGCTATTACTGTTTAGGGACGGAGTTTCTGCTGCTGCTGACAACTCAAGTCTGCCTAACTGCAGGAAGCAAGGTGGCTACATTGGATTAGCATTGGTGTTGATGTCAGTGCAGGGATGGACTATGAGGAGCCCTGGAGCATCTGTGGTTTGCTCGGGGCTCCGGGCGGTAACGCTCCTGGTTGTGGGAGACAGAGAGACGGTCGGAGGCGTTGTCCCTGTCTGAGAAGTCCTGACTGTGCCTGGAACTGTCAGAACTGTCAGAGTGGGCGTCGCTGTCAGACCGGTCACTGTGCACGTCTTGGTTTTAAGTCAGAATCTCCCAGTATGGTCTTCTGCAGCTTCTGTTCTGAGCATGACCATCTCTAGACAGCTGTGGGATGCAGCGGTTACTCTTCTGGGTTCCCTGCTGTCTCCCCCCCCCCCCCCCCCCCGACCTGTTGTGAGAGGGGTGTGGGGGAGAACATCTGTTTGACACTGTAGGATTGGAACTGGCAGGTTCAGATGGTTTTGCAATGATTTTGGAAGTGACAGCAGTTTCCCAGACTGCTTGTGTGATCTTCCTGAGCTCATGCATGGATGGAATACCTTTAAGTGTCGTGAGTGCAACGTGAACACGTATGGAAGGGTGCAGGTTACGGAAGAACATGGATTTGAGCTTTGGGTTCTCTTCCAAGCCCGGTGCGTTTCTACCCTGAAAGTACGTGTGTCTCAAACGTTGATAAAAATCCCTGGGATTTTCAAGACGTGAATGTTTAATTTGGAGAGCTGCAACTATACAGTCAGTTTCGTCAACGGCAGAAGAAAATTCTTCAGTCATGGCTTGGCGAAGCTGAGTGTAGTTGTCTTGCACACTGGGAGGTTGTGTTTGGATAAACTTATGGACCGCTCGTGAGCTGGTTTTCTGCAAAAAGAGAATCCATTCCCTGTCACTGGTGTGTGGAAGATCAACTAGATGAGTGTCTAACTCTCTCAAATAATCCTCAATATGTTGATCAGAGTTGTCTGGATCAAATATTGGCATGTCTTCTGATAAAAATGTCAACTCTTCAAAACCGATGAAACTTGGATTTCCTCTCTGATAAAGACAGGACTAAATTAGCATTTGAAAAGGTATGGCTTGACTCGCATACCTCAGGTCTGGGAGGTGTGTCGGGGGGAGCTGTGAAGCAGCTGACCCCCCTTCTCCTGTTGACCTGGGAGTCACAAGATGGATGAGAGGGACTTGGATCAGAGAATCTGGAAGATAATCTTACTGTCTCCTCAAAATCTGAGTCCGAAAACTGGGAAGTCAAGTCATTGTTGTCTCTGTCTGTTAACAGACAGGTTGCAAATGACTGGAGTCCCAAAGACATTGACTCGGTTGGGACAGATTGCACCGTCTGTGGGGATCCCTGCTCCTCTTCCACAGAGGATGAATCTGAAAAACCAGAGTCACATTGGCTGGAAGATCTGACTGGGGTTAGATTCTCTGATCTAAGCCTGAACAGTTCTTCTCTTTGTGAGCAGAGTTCTGACTCTGCTGCATGTAGATCTTTTAAGTAGTGTAATGCTTTCCTACTCGCCGTTCCAGCTTCATGGAGGAGAGAAGCATTTTGCACTTTTAAAAGTTCTACTTCCTTTTCTAAGTCTGCTTTAATTTTACAGGCGAGGGTGGTTTGCCTATGAAAGATTAGAAGCAAACATCTCAACAATGAACCATGGGATGCAGTCTGTGCATTACCAGAACCACTAATTAGAGAGATTATCTCTTCATTGCATTCAACCAGACTCCATCTGCCAATGAGTTCCGTGAAACCAGGTTTCAAGCTTTTTGCAATTGAAGCGATCAACTCGTCCAAATGATTGATTTCCATTGTTTCAAAAGGGATGCTGTTGATGAGGCTAAGATTAAGTTATCGTTTGAAAACTTAAATGTGTGTTTATGGAGTTGTCTAGCAGACACCATAAAATGTTCCTGTGGTTAGCCTGATCAAAGGATTGTTCTTCTCTGTGTGGTGAGGGGGACTCCCTGTGGAGAGAGGGCTTCACACACACAGATAAGATCAGGTAGGAATTTACGATTGCAAATGCATACCAGGGTTAAAACATACACTAACTACAATGCATGGCAGTGTCAGTCAGGAAAAGTTTTAACTTTAACTCAAGCTGGAATTTGGGAATAACAGCAAGGTAAAAACTTCACAGTGCTTTTGGTCACTGTGGCTAAAATGCTCTTATGCTGATATGCGTTGGCAGTATCAGCTGATTCTCACTCACTCTTCAAGTATCACATGGCCGGTGGCACTGATGTGATAAGTTTCAGGACAACGGAATCACCAACTTTGCTTCTTGTTGCATTGAATGGGTGTCATTCGAATGCTAATGTTTCACTGCAGGGCAGTGACTTGGAGAGGCCAGCTGGAGCAGCAACTCCAGTGTAACTCAAAGGACTTATTTACTCACACACTGTCTCTCAATTTTGATTCAGTTGTGAATAAAACAATTTTCACCACATCGTACTTTTGTAAGTACGGCAGGATGTCTACTGCGGTAGCAGGAAGACAATGGTGGATGTGAAAGCTTTGGGAGATTTCACACCGGAATCAGAGATTTTTTGGTTTGTACCAAAGTACGCTGATATTAATATTGCACAAATATGAATGAAAGTCGACTTTCACACGGGGCACCATTATGTTGGGACCATTATGTAGGTATTTACTACGTCATATGGATCACTATTTATGTTTTGATTGGCTATCGATAATGATTAATTAATTATTTATTATATAATAATTTATTATATAATAATTTATTAATAAGTTATTAATAATGTTGTTGAAATTTAATCTGATCTGTATCAGAACCTCGGAGCACCACCTGTCGTAACAGGAAATGATAGTCAATTCAGTTATATCAGTCTCATAAGATATACTAAACAGTTAATCAGGAATGTGAATTAATAGTTCAATTAATTACAATTACCAGAATTAACAGTAAAGCTTGAAGGATTTTGGAGTTCTTAACACAGAAGAGGTCGACATTTCATTCACCTTTGTGCTCATTAATAACACAGCAAGTATGATTCCAAACATTATATTTATTAACAATGAAAACAAATAAAACAGATTCTAACTACCTATATACAGCTGGGTGTGTGTAGGTGTGTGTGTGTGTGGAGAGAGAAAGAGAGAGAGAGAGTTGGAGGGAGTGTGTGTGTGTGTGTGTGACGTGTGATGGAACTACAAAACAAGATGGCGGATCACAAGAAACTACATTCCAAATGGAGGTTGTCAGAGAACCGGAGGTCTGTCCTTTACAGCTCGGCCATGTGCTGATAGCAATGGAACAATAGAAGCTAGCCGTAGCATCTGCTTCTGTGTGTCTCTGCTAAAGGATCATTTCTAGAATGAATTGATGTGACTGCGATTTGTCTTGTAAAACGTCAGGAGTCGTCAGATGGTGTTCAGTTACTGTGTGATGTTGTCTTTGATGTGATATGTGTAGGATTGTGAGTTAACTAGTTAGTAAAGCAGATTAGCATGCAGACCCTGTGTCTGTGGCAGAGCTAACAGTGGTTTACAGGTTGATAACTGCTCCTAATATCATTATCTATAGAACTCAATCACTGTAACAGAATCAACACATCTTCATGAAAGTTAAACAGTTCTATCATAGCATCAGGTTTAACTAATCTCAGGTAAAGCCCAGTTGTTACCACTTCCTTGAAGGAGTTCAGTTGTTGTCCTGCTGGAGGGAAGCTGGTTAGCACCTCCTGCTAACTGTGGTTGCTGGTTCTGCAGGCTGAGGAGAAGAAGATGGAGTTGATGTTTCAGGAGTCCTTCTTTGCAGCTCCTGGTTGTTCCTTTTGTCCAGACTGAGGAGCTGGTCGCTCAGGTCTGTGATGGTTTTCCTGCTTGTTCAGGAAAAACACAAAGAAGCTTTGTGAGGGTCCCTGGTCCCGTCCTGGAGGAACCGGTTGGTTTCCCTGGAGAGCAGACTCTGGGTGCTGGTCTCTGGATCAGGGGAAGGTCTGACCCTCGTGGTCGGGTCAGCGGATGAGTTAAGGAGTGGAGGCCTCTGGTTGCCGGCCTCTCGTGTTAGCTGTGTGCTAACACTGGATGAGCTGCTCTGCAGCAACTCACCTCCTTGGAGTTTGCTTTGCAAGAGTCCCTGAATGGAGGCTGGGTGAAGCCTTTTGTCCACGTGTGATTTCAGAGGTGTCGAAGCCTGAGAGCTTCAACCAATCAGTGACTGGCTGATTGCATGGGGGGAGAGTCTTGTGAGCAGAAAGGGGGGGAGGAAGGTCCTGGAGAATGTCCCCCCCTTCCCCACTCTAGGTGTGAAAGGTCATAACATTCCTGGGTCAGAATTCATGTCATGACTGCGTCTCATGACAAATGAATATTGTCTCTAACCAAAAAATGAACAAACTTTCTGTGGTCCTGCAGATCCCAACATACTGTACAATGTAGTTTTACATTTTATTTCTAATTGATATATATATTTACCATGTGGCTTTGTTTCTCATGAAAAATGGTGTTCTTTGAGCACAGGACGACCCCGTTCCCACGCTCCACCTGGCCGATTGTATCGGTCATATTTAAATCATGTCTTTACACCTTTAAGGCGATACCTTGAAATCCAATCCTTCAAATCAATAATTCTGAAAAAAACATGTAAAGTCACTCTGAGCCCTGCAAACCGGGTTGTGGGCTTACCGACAGTTTAAGGAGCACCTGAACACATCACGCCAAGCTTTACATTTTACCTTTACGGTTTATTTGCTTTCAGAAATACAACTGCTAATGTTTACCATTCATTCTAGGCCGCTGAAATGTTGCATATAATTCACTTAAAAACATGCTTTATTTTCTTTTCTTATTTATTATTTACTTCCTGGCTGCAATTTTAAACAAAGTTTAAAATGTGAAAGACTCAGGGAGTGAGTGCGTTGTGTGTTCATTGGCTGTAGAAGGCAGCGCGTCGCCTGTACAGGAGGTGAATCCGTAGCCAGAACACAGCCAAAGTTACTCATGCACCAAAAGTTGAAAAGTGTTATGGCGTGTCGGCGTACTCCAAACCGTACGGTGGCGGTACTCGCCTCCGACGGATCCCCCAATTTCCGCCACGTTTTGGCAGATAGACTTGCACTTGCAAGTACAGCGGGTTGTGACTCGGGATGAGCAAGTACATCACTATCTGTATCTGTTCAACCATCTATATAAATGATCTGTATCCGTAGCCGTACTCGGAGTGGGCGGGGCCTAAACCAGACGTGGACGTGGCTCATTTGAAACTAGGTGGGGCTTAAATCCGTACATTGTTTTAAGTCTCAAATTGATATGGATTGATCAGAAGTTGCTTTATTTATTGTTTATTTGAAAACTATTTACAGAACAGCCTCAGAATTGAGATTCAATATTTTCTATATAAAATCACGGTATGCTATATGCAGTATATAGAGCTTAATTTGTAATGTTTATGTTTATGAACAGCCATATACAATAAACATATTAATATAGGCTACTTGGTGTGTTACGCTATATGTGTGTATGTGGTCTGTCAGACTGTTTATATTGTAATGATGTGTGAACCTGGTGATTCTAGTAAACATCACCAGGTTCACACATCATTACAATATAAACAGTCTGACAGAATAGGGTGATTTTTGGTTTGTTGTTTTATATAGTACAGCTCACTCTTGGATTACTTTAAGGATTCTTGATTTGTTTGTGGTACACTAGAGCACATTGTAAATAAATCCACTACTGCACTAAGAAGTACTTTGTGGCTGCTTGGACCAGTGGAGTGGTGGTAATTTAATGTTGTCCCCCAGGTCTAGGACTGGTCAGCCACATTGTCCCCAGGTCTAGGACTGGTCAGCCACATTGGTCCCCCAGGTCTAGGACTGGTCAGCCACATTGTCCCCCAGGTCTAGGACTGGTCAGCCACATTGTCCCCCAGGTCTAGGACTGGTCAGCCACATTGTTCCCCAGGTCTAGGACTGGTCAGCCACATTGTCCCCAGGTCTAGGACTGGTCAGCAACATTGTCCCCCAGGTCTAGGACTGGTCAGCAACATTGGTCCCCCAGGTCTAGGACTGGTCAGCCACATTGTCCCCAGGTCTAGGACTGGTCAGCCACATTGTCCCCCAGGTCTAGGACTGGTCAGCCACAGTGTCCCCAGGTCTAGGACTGGTCAGCCACATTGTCCCCCAGGTCTAGGACTGGTCAGCCACATTGTTCCCCAGGTCTAGGACTGGTCAGCCACAGTGTCCCCCAGGTCTAGGACTGGTCAGCCACATTGTCCCCAGGTCTAGGACTGGTCAGCAACATTGTCCCCCAGGTCTAGGACTGGTCAGCCACATTGTCCCCCAGGTCTAGGACTGGTCAGCCACATTGTTCCCCAGGTCTAGGACTGGTCAGCCACAGTGTCCCCCAGGTCTAGGACTGGTCAGCCACATTGTCCCCAGGTCTAGGACTGGTCAGCAACATTGTCCCCCAGGTCTAGGACTGGTCAGCGGATCTTGATGCGCTGACTCCAGCCTCAGTCCTTGTGAAGCTCCCAACACATTCTTGAATGCATTTTGCTGGACAATCCTCAAGGCTGCGGTCGTTCCTTCTGTTGCAGCATCTTCTCCTTCTGCTGCAGCATCTTCTCCTTCTGCTGCAGCATCTCTTCCTTCTGCTGCAGCATCTCTTCCTTCTGCTGCAGCATCTCTTCCTTCTGCTGCAGCATCTCTTCCTTCTGCTGCAGCATCTCTTCCTTCTGCTGCAGCATCTCTTCCTTCTGCTGCAGCATCTTCTCCTTCTGCTGCAGCATCTCTTCCTTCTGCTGCAGCATCTCTTCCTTCTGCTGCAGCATCTCTTCCTTCTGCTGCAGCATCTTCTCCTTCTGCTGCAGCATCTCTTCCTTCTGCTGCAGCATCTCTTCCTTCTGCTGCAGCATCTTCTCCTTCTGCTGCAGCATCTCTTCCTTCTGCTGCAGCATCTCTTCCTTCTGCTGCAGCATCTTTTCCTTCTGTTGCAGCATCTTCTCCTTCTGCTGCAGCATCTCTTCCTTCTGTTGCAGCATCTTCTCCTTCTGCTGCAGCATCTCTTCCTTCTGCTGCAGCATCTCTTCCTTCTGCTGCAGCATCTTTTCCTTCTGCTGCAGCATATCTTCCTTCTGCTGCAGCATCTTCTCCTTCTGCTGCAGCATATCTTCCTTCTGCTGCAGCATCTTCTCCTTCTGTTGCAGCATCTTCTCCTTCTGCTGCAGCATCTTCTCCTTCTGCTGCAGCATCTCTTCCTTCTGCTGCAGCATCTCTTCCTTCTGCTGCAGCATCTTCTCCTTCTGCTGCAGCATCTTCTCCTTCTGCTGCAGCATCTTCTCCTTCTGCTGCAGCATCTCTTCCTTCTGCTGCAGCATATCTTCCTTCTGCTGCAGCATCTCTTCCTTCTGCTGCAGCATCTTCTCCTTCTGCTGCAGCATCTCTTCCTTCTGCTGCAGCATCTCTTCCTTCTGCTGCAGCATCTCTTCCTTCTGCTGCAGCATCTCTTCCTTCTGCTGCAGCATCTTGTCCTACACACTTGTTCCTGCCACTCAACCTTCTAACATGCTTGGACCCAGCACTCTGTGAACAAGCAGCTTCTTGAGCAATGACCTTTCTGGCTTACCCTCTTATGGAGGGTGTCAATGTCTGTCCCCTGGACATCTGTCCAGCCAGCAGTCCCCCCCCCCCCCCTTGCTGAACCAGACTGAGAGACCATTAAAAGGCTCAGGAAACATTTGCAGGTGTTTTGAGTTAATTAGCTGTTTATGGTGTGACACCATGGCTTTCCATTACTGAACTTTTCCACAATATTCAAATTTTCCGAGACATTGAATTTTTGGGTTTTCATTATCTGGAAGCCATAATCATCAACATTTCTAGAATTGAAGGCTTGAGTCATGAGCCTATATCATATATGGGTTTGACTTTCTGAAATGAGTGACAAAAATATTGAACATTTTCAGGATATTCAATTTTTTTTGATGCACCTGTAACAGTAATAACCATTTTTATCACAATTATATTGAAGGTGAGTTTTTTTTCTTTCCCCGATTTAGTGGCGCCCCCTGGAGGCCGCAGCAACATTAGAGTTAGCCTATCTCGCCTAATGGTCCAGCCAGGTCTCAGATTGCATGTTCATGTCTTCCAAAATTTCAGTGAACTGGTAATTTTCCTGTTAGTAATATTTAATTAGTGTAACTTTTGTCTCCAGCATGTGAGAACATTCTATATAATAAGAGTAAAGTTACATTAAATTTAGTTTTAACCAATGAAACATTCCACACTGAATTCTAACTAATCTGTAATGCTTAATGTTCTGATATCATGATGTTTTTTCTTATTAAGGTGTGAATTTCAACGGTTTGTAACTTAATGTACCAAATTATGACATTTTCTGAAAAACCAAACAAAACTTTGGAACGCCGACATTTTGTAATAACGGCTACAATGACAAATATTCAATGATAACATTTGGCAGGATTCCATAAGGAGGTGACCGTTGATTGTCTTGTTGCATAAGGAGGTGCGTTGGTCTGTGTGCAGGTGGCCGAGGAGCTGCTGACTCTGGCTTATGAGAACGGGATCAACCTGTTTGACACAGCGGAAGTCTACAGTGCCGGCAAGTCAGTAACATTTACACTCTTCAAACCCCCTTCAATCTACGGAGGAGTATTCGGGCCATTGAAGGGAAAAATAATTCCGAGGCTTAAAAAAAAAAAAAAAAACTTCCTGCAATTCAGAAAAAGTCGAAAATCAAAGTCAAGTGTTTTTTTCCACCAATTTTTTTTCACAGATTTCTTTTTTTTCTTCTTTTTTTTACAAAGTCCATCCATTCACATGCCAGAGTGTGTGACTGCTTCCAAATGCATCACAGGCGGTTTAATGAAGTGGTGAAAAGATTCTGAACAGGATTTACCTGATAAACACAGTCAGTCGTCAGGACATGACTATAAGACACAGTCATCAGGACAGGACTATAAGACACAATCATCAGTACAGGACTATAAGACACAGTCATCAGTACAGGACTATAAGACACAGTCAGTCATCAGGACAGGACTATAAGACACAATCATCAGTACAGGACTATAAGACACAGTCATCAGGACAGGACTATAAGACACAGTCATCAGTACAGGACAATAAGACACAGTCAGTCGTCAGGACATGACTATAAGACACAGTCATCAGTACAGGACAATAAGACACAGTCAGTCGTCAGGACATGACTATAAGACACAGTCATCAGGACAGGACTATAAGACACAATCATCAGTACAGGACTATAAGACACAGTCATCAGTACAGGACTATAAGACACAGTCAGTCATCAGGACAGGACTATAAGACACAGTCATCAGGACAGGACTATAAGACACAGTCATCAGTACAGGACAATAAGACACAGTCAGTCGTCAGGACATGACTATAAGACACAGTCATCAGGACAGGACTATAAGACACAGTCAGTCGTCAGGACATGACTATAAGACACAGTCATCAGGACAGGACTATAAGACACAATCATCAGTACAGGACTATAAGACACAGTCATCAGTACAGGACTATAAGACACAGTCAGTCGTCAGGACATGACTATAAGACACAGTCATCAGGACAGGACTATAAGACACAGTCAGTCATCAGGACAGGACTATAAGACACAGTCATCAGGACAGGACTATAAGACACAGTCAGTCATCAGGACAGGACTATAAGACACAGTCAGTCATCAGGACAGGACTATAAGACACAGTCATCAGGACAGGACTATAAGACACAGTCAGTCATCAGGACAGGACTATAAGACACAGTCAGTCATCAGGACAGGACTATAAGACACAGTCAGTCATCAGTACAGGACTATAAGACACAGTCATCAGTACAGGACTATAAGACACAATCATCAGTACAGGACTATAAGACACAGTCATCAGTACAGGACAATAAGACACAGTCATCAGTACAGGACTATAAGACACAGTCAGTCGTCAGGACATGACTATAAGACACAGTCATCAGGACAGGACTATAAGACACAGTCATCAGGACAGGACTATAAGACACAGTCAGTCACCAGGACAGGACTATAAGACACAGTCATCAGGACAGGACTATAAGACACAGACAGTCATCAGGACAGGACTATAAGACACAGTCATCAGGACAGGACTATAAGACACAGTCAGTCATCAGGACAGGACTATAAGACACAGTCATCAGGACAGGACTATAAGACAGTCATCAGGACAGGACTATAAGACACAGTCAGTCATCAGGACAGGACTATAAGACACAGTCATCAGGACAGGACTATAAGACACAGTCATCAGTACAGGACTATAAGACACAGTCATCAGGACAGGACTATAAGACACAGTCATCAGTACAGGACTATAAGACACAGTCATCAGGACAGGACTATAAGACACAGTCATCAGGACAGGACTATAAGACACAGTGCAGCTGCAGCACTGTTCCGTCGCAGAATTGAGACGAGTGAGTTCAGTTGCTTTGCGTTGCGTTGCGTTGCGATCAGTTGAGTTCAGTTGCATTGCGTTGCGTTGCGTTGCGGTGCATTGTGTTGAGTTGCGTTGCGTTGCGTTGAGTTGAGTTGCGTTGCGTAAGTGAGACAAATGAATCGATGCTAACAAAACGTGTTCATGTTAATGAAGGAAATCTCCTGTTCAATCAGACGTCCTTCAGCAGTAAGAAACCCTGTACAGTCAGAATCAAGTGATTTAGTGTGATTTCACGTTCCCGGCCAATGATGAGGGACGGACGTCTCTGCCTGCACAAATAATCTCCACTTTGATTTTCAACTTTTCCTGGAGTGCATGAAGTTTGTTGTTGTTTTTTTAGCCTCCAAATGAGTTTTTTCTTCAGTGGCTCTGATGTGTTCAGTCACACTGAAAGACTCTGTGTTCACTGTCAGTCACACTGAAAGACTCTGTGTTCACTGTCAGTCGACAGACTGAAAGACTCTGTAAAGACTCTGTGTTCACTGTCAGTCACACTGAAAGACTGTGTTCACTGTCAGTCACACTGAAAGACTCTGTGCTCACTGTCAGTCACACTGAAAGACTCTGTGTTCACTGTCAGTCACACTGAAAGACTCTGTGCTCACTGTCAGTCACACTGAAAGACTCTGTGTTCACTGTCAGTCGACAGACTGAAAGACTCTGTGTTCACTGTCAGTCGACAGACTGAAAGACTCTGTGTTCACTGTCAGTCACACTGAAAGACTCTGTGTTCACTGTCAGTCGACAGACTGAAAGACTCTGTGTTCACTGTCAGTCGACAGACTGAAAGACTCTGTGTTCACTGTCAGTCACACTGAAAGACTCTGTGTTCACTGTCAGTCGACAGACTGAAAGACTCTGTGTTCACTGTCAGTCACACTGAAAGATACTGTGTTCACTGTCAGTCACACTGAAAGACTCTGTGTTCACTGTCAGTCGACAGACTGAAAGACTCTGTGTTCACTGTCAGTCACACTGAAAGACTCTGTGTTCACTGTCAGTCGACAGACTGAAAGACTCTGTGTTCACTGTCAGTCGACAGACTGAAAGACTCTGTGTTCACTGTCAGTCACACTGAAAGACACTGTGTTCACTGTCAGTCACACTGAAAGACTCTGTGTTCACTGTCAGTCACACTGAAAGACTCTGTGTTCACTGTCAGTCGACAGACTGAAAGACTCTGTGTTCACTGTCAGTCGACAGACTGAAAGACTCTGTGTTCACTGTCAGTCACACTGAAATACTCTGTGTTCACTGTCAGTCGACAGACTGAAAGACTCTGTGTTCACTGTCAGTCGACAGACTGAAAGACTCTGTAAAGACTCTGTGTTCACTGTCAGTCGACAGACTGAAAGACTCTGTGTTCACTGTCAGTCGACAGACTGAAAGACTCTGTGTTCACTGTCAGTCGACAGACTGAAAGACTCTGTGTTCACTGTCAGTCGACAGACTGAAAGACTCTGTGTTCACTGTCAGTCACACTGAAAGACTCTGTGTTCACTGTCAGTCGACAGACTGAAAGACTCTGTGTTCACTGTCAGTCACACTGAAAGATACTGTGTTCACTGTCAGTCACACTGAAAGACTCTGTGTTCACTGTCAGTCGACAGACTGAAAGACTCTGTGTTCACTGTCAGTCGACAGACTGAAAGACTCTGTAAAGACTCTGTGTTCACTGTCAGTCGACAGACTGAAAGACTCTGTGTTCACTGTCAGTCACACTGAAAGACTCTGTGTTCACTGTCAGTCGACAGACTGAAAGACTCTGTGTTCACTGTCAGTCGACAGACTGAAAGACTCTGTGTTCACTGTCAGTCACACTGAAAGATACTGTGTTCACTGTCAGTCACACTGAAAGACTCTGTGTTCACTGTCAGTCGACAGACTGAAAGACTCTGTGTTCACTGTCAGTCGACAGACTGAAAGACTCTGTGTTCACTGTCAGTCGACAGACTGAAAGACTCTGTGTTCACTGTCAGTCACACTGAAATACTCTGTGTTCACTGTCAGTCGACAGACTGAAAGACTCTGTGTTCACTGTCAGTCGACAGACTGAAAGACTCTGTGTTCACTGTCAGTCGACAGACTGAAAGACTCTGTAAAGACTGTGTGTTCACTGTCAGTCGATAGACTGAAAGAAAGCCGACCTGATAAACTCCAACCTTTCCAGGGCTGAACTGGTGTTGGGAGGCATCATCAAGAAGAAAGGATGGAGGTAAAGTAGTAAAGGTCTTTTGAGCTTTAAATCCTTAAATCAACTCGAAAGTATTTTTTTGAAAGTAAATTTTCAAGGTTTGATCTTCAATTGTGAAACATTAAAAACACTGTATTCAAAAAGAAAATTAAGTGGATGAAATGTTTTTTCACGTTACATATAATTTTGGTTCAGCTCTGGAATTCTTTTGATAAAGTCTTTTATTTTCATTTTTCACTCTTAAATATATATTTTTTAAATGTAGGTGTTATTTTTTCAGTTGCAGGTTTAATGTTTTCACATTAGGATCTTATTTTGTTCCCATTCAAATCCTTTTCAAGTTTGGATTTCAAATTTTGAGTTTCACATTTTTTCACTTTCAAAACTTCCTTTCACTTTCAGATCGTATTTTTCCAGGTTCAAACTTTTGGCCCTGTTGTAGCGTGGGGCGTGATTTTAATAGTTTGAATAGAGTGGTTTTAATTTTTCAAAAGTGAACATCAAACCTATAACATTCAATTTCAAAATCTTTATTTTCAATCACATTTTATTTTGGAATGAACAAATCGAGCTCCGTACAGCTCAGCCAATAGATGCAATTTGGTTCTGCCTGTAAAGACTCTTCCAGAATATGATTTTTTAACGTATTACTTGACTCACTGTAATGCAGATTGGATCCACTTTGGAACCACGACACAACACACACACACACACACACACACACACACACTGTACATCGACATGCAACTAGTGTTCCAGTATGAGCGTCACATAGAACAGTGGCTCTGACTTCCTGTCTCCAGTACCACCTTCAGTCTGCTCAGGTTGTATTTGAGAATCAGGAATCCGTTTAAAGGAAGACGTTTCAAGTGAAAAGCATTTTGTTTTTTTCATTTCATAAAAGTTTCATGTTTAAATGGCAACGTTGTGAAACGTATTTTTTACATTAACCCCCTAATTGAAACCATAGAAGAGGACCTCACTCGGTGGAGGACACTTCCTATATCACTTATGGGGAGAGGAGCAACAATTAAAACGATGGTCCTGCCTAAAATTAACTACATCTTTTCAATGATCCCAACAAAACCACCAAAAACATGCTTTAATACTTTGGATTTCCATATCTCAAAATTCTTATGGAAAAACAAACCAAAACCATAAACGAGTTTAAAAACACTGCAGAACACCAAGGACCAAGGTGGCTTAGAACTTCCAACTTTTATAATTATTATCTGGCCAATAAATGACTTTATGTTATAAAATGGATTAATCAGAAACTTAGATGAAGGCTGGCTGGACATTGAACAAACCTTCAGTGAAGATCTCCACATCAGAGACCTTCCTTTCTTCAGTCCTGTCATCAAAAAACACAACTGCTTTAAAAGCATCAACATAAACAATCTCTGACAGCTTGGTGGGAATTTCTTACAATGAATGGATCGTCACTCATTCCCTGCAAACTCACACCGTTTCTACCAACGTTTCTACCGTTACCAACGTTACTACCAACGTTACTACCGTTTCTACCGTTACTACCAACGTTACTACCAACGTTACTACCAACGTTACTACCGTTTCTACCAACGTTTCTACCGTTACTACCGTTTCTACCGTTACTACCGTTTCTACCAACGTTTCTACCGTTACTAC
Source organism: Blennius ocellaris (assembly GCF_963422515.1). Taxonomy (NCBI): domain Eukaryota; kingdom Metazoa; phylum Chordata; class Actinopteri; order Blenniiformes; family Blenniidae; genus Blennius; species Blennius ocellaris. The sequence continues at coordinate 2,859,964 of NC_137654.1, forward strand.
CGTTTCTACCGTTACTACCGTTTCTACCAACGTTTCTACCAACGTTTCTACCGTTACTACCGTTTCTACCGTTACTACCGTTTCTACAAACGTTTCTACCGTTACTACCGTTACTACCAACGTTTCTACCGTTACTACCAACGTTTCTAGCAACGTTACTACCGTTACTACCGTTTCTACCAACGTTTCTACCGTTACTACCAACGTTTCTAGCAACGTTTCTACCAACGTTACTACCGTTACTACCGTTACTACCAACGTTACTACCAACGTTACTACCAACGTTACTACCAACGTTACTACCGTTTCTACCAACGTTTCTACCGTTACTACCAACGTTTCTACCAACGTTTCTACCGTTACTACCGTTTCTACCGTTACTACCAACGTTTCTACCAACGTTTCTACCGTTACTACCGTTTCTACCGTTACTACCGTTTCTACCAACGTTTCTACCAACGTTTCTACCGTTACTACCGTTTCTACCGTTACTACCGTTTCTACCAACGTTTCTACCGTTACTACCAACGTTTCTACCGTTACTACCAACGTTTCTAGCAACGTTACTACCGTTACTACCGTTTCTACCAACGTTTCTACCGTTACTACCAACGTTTCTAGCAACGTTTCTACCAACGTTACTACCGTTACTACCGTTACTACCAACGTTACTACCAACGTTACTACCAACGTTACTACCAACGTTACTACCGTTTCTACCAACGTTTCTACCGTTACTACCAACGTTTCTACCAACGTTTCTACCGTTACTACCGTTTCTACCGTTACTACCAACGTTTCTACCAACGTTTCTACCGTTACTACCGTTTCTACCGTTACTACCGTTTCTACCAACGTTTCTACCAACGTTTCTACCGTTACTACCGTTTCTACCGTTACTACCGTTTCTACCAACGTTTCTACCGTTACTACCGTTACTACCAACGTTTGTACCATTACTACCAACGTTTCTAGCAACGTTACTACCGTTACTACCGTTTCTACCAACGTTTCTACCGTTACTACCAACGTTTATAGCAACGTTTCTACCAACGTTACTACCGTTACTACCGTTACTACCAACGTTACTACCAACGTTACTACCAACGTTACTACCAACGTTACTACCGTTTCTACCAACGTTTCTACCGTTACTACCAACGTTTCTACCAACGTTTCTACCGTTACTACCGTTTCTACCGTTACTACCGTTTCTACCAACGTTTCTACCGTTACTACCGTTTCTACCGTTACTACCGTTTCTACCAACGTTTCTACCAACGTTTCTACCGTTACTACCGTTTCTACCGTTACTACCGTTTCTACCAACGTTTCTACCGTTACTACCGTTACGACCAACGTTTCTACCGTTACTACCAACGTTTCTAGCAACGTTACTACCGTTACTACCGTTTCTACCAACGTTTCTACCGTTACTACCAACGTTTCTAGCAACGTTTCTACCAACGTTACTACCGTTACTACCGTTACTACCAACGTTACTACCAACGTTACTACCAACGTTACTACCGTTTCTACCAACGTTTCTACCGTTACTACCAACGTTTCTACCAACGTTTCTACCGTTACTACCGTTTCTACCGTTACTACCAACGTTTCTACCAACGTTTCTACCGTTACTACCGTTTCTACCGTTACTACCGTTTCTACCAACGTTTCTACCAATGTTTCTACCGTTACTACCGTTTCTACCGTTACTACCGTTTCTACCAACGTTTATACCGTTACTACCGTTACTACCAACGTTTATACCGTTACTACCAACGTTTCTAGCAACGTTACTACCGTTACTACCGTTTCTACCAACGTTTCTACCGTTACTACCAACGTTTCTAGCAACGTTTCTACCAACGTTACTACCGTTACTACCGTTACTACCAACGTTACTACCAACGTTACTACCAACGTTACTACCAACGTTACTACCGTTTCTACCAACGTTTCTACCGTTACTACCAACGTTTCTACCAACGTTTCTACCGTTACTACCGTTTCTACCAACGTTACTCACACCGTTTCTACCAACGTTTCTACCGTTTCTACCAACGTTTCTACCAACGTTTCTACCAACGTTTCTACCAACGTTTCTACCAACGTTCCTACCAACGTTCCTACCAACGTTTCTACCAACGTTTCTACCAACGTTCCTACCAACGTTCCTACCAACGTTTCTACCAACGTTTCTACCAACGTTCCTACCAACGTTCCTACCAACGTTTCTACCGTTTCTACCAACGTTTCAACCAACGTTTCAACCAACGTTCCTACCAACGTTCCTACCAACGTTCCTACCAACGTTTCTACCAACGTTACTACCGTTACTACCGTTACTACCAACGTTACTACCAACGTTACTACCAACGTTACTACCAACGTTACTACCGTTTCTACCAACGTTTCTACCGTTACTACCAACGTTTCTACCAACGTTTCTACCGTTACTACCGTTTGTACCGTTACTACCAACGTTTCTACCAACGTTTCTACCGTTACTACCGTTTCTACCGTTACTACCGTTTCTACCAACGTTTCTACCAACGTTTCTACCGTTACTACCGTTTCTACCGTTACTACCGTTTCTACCAACGTTTCTACCGTTACTACCGTTACTACCAACGTTTCTACCGTTACTACCAACGTTTCTAGCAACGTTGCTACCGTTACTACCGTTTCTACCAACGTTTCTACCGTTACTACCAACGTTTCTAGCAACGTTTCTACCAACGTTACTACCGTTACTACCAACGTTACTACCAACGTTACTACCAACGTTACTACCGTTACTACCGTTACTACCAACGTTACTACCAACGTTACTACCAACGTTACTACCAACGTTACTACCGTTTCTACCAACGTTTCTACCGTTACTACCAACGTTTCTACCAACGTTTCTACCGTTACTACCGTTTGTACCGTTACTACCAACGTTTCTACCAACGTTTCTACCGTTACTACCGTTTCTACCGTTACTACCGTTTCTACCAACGTTTCTACCAACGTTTCTACCGTTACTACCGTTTCTACCGTTACTACCGTTTCTACCAACGTTTCTACCAACGTTTCTACCGTTACTACCGTTTCTACCGTTACTACCGTTTCTACCAACGTTTCTACCGTTACTACCGTTACTACCAACGTTTGTACCATTACTACCAACGTTTCTAGCAACGTTACTACCGTTACTACCGTTTCTACCAACGTTTCTACCGTTACTACCAACGTTTCTAGCAACGTTTCTACCAACGTTACTACCGTTACTACCGTTACTACCAACGTTACTACCAACGTTACTACCAACGTTACTACCAACGTTACTACCGTTTCTACCAACGTTTCTACCGTTACTACCAACGTTTCTACCAACGTTTCTACCGTTACTACCGTTTCTACCGTTACTACCGTTTCTACCAACGTTTCTACCGTTACTACCGTTTCTACCGTTACTACCGTTTCTACCAACGTTTCTACCAACGTTTCTACCGTTACTACCGTTTCTACCGTTACTACCGTTTCTACCAACGTTTCTACCGTTACTACCGTTACGACCAACGTTTCTACCGTTACTACCAACGTTTCTAGCAACGTTACTACCGTTACTACCGTTTCTACCAACGTTTCTACCGTTACTACCAACGTTTCTAGCAACGTTTCTACCAACGTTACTACCGTTACTACCGTTACTACCAACGTTACTACCAACGTTACTACCAACGTTACTACCGTTTCTACCAACGTTTCTACCGTTACTACCAACGTTTCTACCAACGTTTCTACCGTTACTACCGTTTCTACCGTTACTACCAACGTTTCTACCAACGTTTCTACCGTTACTACCGTTTCTACCGTTACTACCGTTTCTACCAACGTTTCTACCAATGTTTCTACCGTTACTACCGTTTCTACCGTTACTACCGTTTCTACCAACGTTTATACCGTTACTACCGTTACTACCAACGTTTATACCGTTACTACCAACGTTTCTAGCAACGTTACTACCGTTACTACCGTTTCTACCAACGTTTCTACCGTTACTACCAACGTTTCTAGCAACGTTTCTACCAACGTTACTACCGTTACTACCGTTACTACCAACGTTACTACCAACGTTACTACCAACGTTACTACCAACGTTACTACCGTTTCTACCAACGTTTCTACCGTTACTACCAACGTTTCTACCAACGTTTCTACCGTTACTACCGTTTCTACCAACGTTACTCACACCGTTTCTACCAACGTTTCTACCGTTTCTACCAACGTTTCTACCAACGTTTCTACCAACGTTTCTACCAACGTTTCTACCAACGTTCCTACCAACGTTCCTACCAACGTTTCTACCAACGTTTCTACCAACGTTCCTACCAACGTTCCTACCAACGTTTCTACCAACGTTTCTACCAACGTTCCTACCAACGTTCCTACCAACGTTTCTACCGTTTCTACCAACGTTTCAACCAACGTTTCAACCAACGTTCCTACCAACGTTCCTACCAACGTTCCTACCAACGTTCCTACCAACGTTTCTACCAACGTTACTACCGTTACTACCGTTACTACCAACGTTACTACCAACGTTACTACCAACGTTACTACCAACGTTACTACCGTTTCTACCAACGTTTCTACCGTTACTACCAACGTTTCTACCAACGTTTCTACCGTTACTACCGTTTGTACCGTTACTACCAACGTTTCTACCAACGTTTCTACCGTTACTACCGTTTCTACCGTTACTACCGTTTCTACCAACGTTTCTACCAACGTTTCTACCGTTACTACCGTTTCTACCGTTACTACCGTTTCTACCAACGTTTCTACCGTTACTACCGTTACTACCAACGTTTCTACCGTTACTACCAACGTTTCTAGCAACGTTACTACCGTTACTACCGTTTCTACCAACGTTTCTACCGTTACTACCAACGTTTCTAGCAACGTTTCTACCAACGTTACTACCGTTACTACCAACGTTACTACCAACGTTACTACCAACGTTACTACCGTTACTACCGTTACTACCAACGTTACTACCAACGTTACTACCAACGTTACTACCAACGTTACTACCGTTTCTACCAACGTTTCTACCGTTACTACCAACGTTTCTACCAACGTTTCTACCGTTACTACCGTTTGTACCGTTACTACCAACGTTTCTACCAACGTTTCTACCGTTACTACCGTTTCTACCGTTACTACCGTTTCTACCAACGTTTCTACCAACGTTTCTACCGTTACTACCGTTTCTACCGTTACTACCGTTTCTACCAACGTTTCTACCAACGTTTCTACCGTTACTACCGTTTCTACCGTTACTACCGTTTCTACCAACGTTTCTACCGTTACTACCGTTACTACCAACGTTTGTACCATTACTACCAACGTTTCTAGCAACGTTACTACCGTTACTACCGTTTCTACCAACGTTTCTACCGTTACTACCAACGTTTCTAGCAACGTTTCTACCAACGTTACTACCGTTACTACCGTTACTACCAACGTTACTACCAACGTAACTACCAACGTTACTACCAACGTTACTACCGTTTCTACCAACGTTTCTACCGTTACTACCAACGTTTCTACCAACGTTTCTACCGTTACTACCGTTTCTACCGTTACTACCGTTTCTACCAACGTTTCTACCGTTACTACCGTTTCTACCGTTACTACCGTTTCTACCAACGTTTCTACCAACGTTTCTACCGTTACTACCGTTTCTACCGTTACTACCGTTTCTACCAACGTTTCTACCGTTACTACCGTTACGACCAACGTTTCTACCGTTACTACCAACGTTTCTAGCAACGTTACTACCGTTACTACCGTTTCTACCAACGTTTCTACCGTTACTACCAACGTTTCTAGCAACGTTTCTACCAACGTTACTACCGTTACTACCGTTACTACCAACGTTACTACCAACGTTACTACCAACGTTACTACCGTTTCTACCAACGTTTCTACCGTTACTACCAACGTTTCTACCAACGTTTCTACCGTTACTACCGTTTCTACCGTTACTACCAACGTTTCTACCAACGTTTCTACCGTTACTACCGTTTCTACCGTTACTACCGTTTCTACCAACGTTTCTACCAATGTTTCTACCGTTACTACCGTTTCTACCGTTACTACCGTTTCTACCAACGTTTATACCGTTACTACCGTTACTACCAACGTTTATACCGTTACTACCAACGTTTCTAGCAACGTTACTACCGTTACTACCGTTTCTACCAACGTTTCTACCGTTACTACCAACGTTTCTAGCAACGTTTCTACCAACGTTACTACCGTTACTACCGTTACTACCAACGTTACTACCAACGTTACTACCAACGTTACTACCAACGTTACTACCGTTTCTACCAACGTTTCTACCGTTACTACCAACGTTTCTACCAACGTTTCTACCGTTACTACCGTTTCTACCAACGTTACTCACACCGTTTCTACCAACGTTTCTACCGTTTCTACCAACGTTTCTACCAACGTTTCTACCAACGTTTCTACCAACGTTCCTACCAACGTTCCTACCAACGTTTCTACCAACGTTTCTACCAACGTTTCTACCAACGTTCCTACCAACGTTCCTACCAACGTTTCTACCAACGTTTCTACCAACGTTTCTACCAACGTTCCTACCAACGTTTCTACCGTTTCTACCAACGTTTCTACCAACGTTTCTACCAACGTTTCTACCAACATTCCTATCAACGTTTCTACCAACGTTTCTACCAACGTTCCTACCAACGTTTCTACCAACGTTCCTACCAACGTTCCTACCAACGTTCCTACCAACGTTCCTACCAATGTTTCTACCAACGTTCCTACCAACGTTCCTACCAACGTTTCTACCAACGTTCCTACCAACGTTCCTACCAACGTTTCTACCAACGTTTCTACCAACGTTCCTACCAACGTTCCTACCAACGTTTCAACCAACGTTTCTACCAACGTTTCTACCAACGTTCCTACCAACGTTCCTACCAACGTTTCTACCAACGTTCCTACCAACGTTCCTACCAACGTTTCAACCAACGTTCCTACCAACGTTCCTACCAACGTTTCAACCAACGTTTCTACCAACGTTTCAACCAACGTTTCTACCAACGTTTCAACCAACGTTTCTACCAACGTTCCTACCAACGTTCCTACCAACGTTTCAACCAACGTTTCTACCAACGTTCCTACCAACGTTCCTACCAACGTTCCTACCAACGTTTCTACCAACGTTACTACCGTTACTACCGTTACTACCAACGTTACTACCAACGTTACTACCAACGTTACTACCAACGTTACTACCGTTTCTACCAACGTTTCTACCGTTACTACCAACGTTTCTACCAACGTTTCTACCGTTACTACCGTTTGTACCGTTACTACCAACGTTTCTACCAACGTTTCTACCGTTACTACCGTTTCTACCGTTACTACCGTTTCTACCAACGTTTCTACCAACGTTTCTACCGTTACTACCGTTTCTACCGTTACTACCGTTTCTACCAACGTTTCTACCGTTACTACCGTTACTACCAACGTTTCTACCGTTACTACCAACGTTTCTAGCAACGTTACTACCGTTACTACCGTTTCTACCAACGTTTCTACCGTTACTACCAACGTTTCTAGCAACGTTTCTACCAACGTTACTACCGTTACTACCAACGTTACTACCAACGTTACTACCAACGTTACTACCAACGTTACTACCGTTTCTACCAACGTTTCTACCGTTACTACCAACGTTTCTACCAACGTTTCTACCGTTACTACCGTTTCTACCGTTACTACCGTTTCTACCAACGTTTCTACCAATGTTTCTACCGTTACTACCGTTTCTACCGTTACTACCGTTTCTACCAACGTTTATACCGTTACTACCGTTACTACCAACGTTTATACCGTTACTACCAACGTTTCTAGCAACGTTACTACCGTTACTACCGTTTCTACCAACGTTTCTACCGTTACTACCAACGTTTCTAGCAACGTTTCTACCAACGTTACTACCGTTACTACCGTTACTACCAACGTTACTACCAACGTTACTACCAACGTTACTACCAACGTTGCTACCGTTTCTACCAACGTTTCTACCGTTACTACCAACGTTACTCACACCGTTTCTACCAACGTTTCTACCGTTTCTACCAACGTTTCTACCAACGTTTCTACCAACGTTTCTACCAACGTTCCTACCAACGTTCCTACCAACGTTTCTACCAACGTTTCTACCAACGTTCCTACCAACGTTTCTACCAACGTTTCTACCAACGTTTCTACCAACGTTCCTACCAACGTTTCTACCGTTTCTACCAACGTTTCTACCAACGTTTCTACCAACGTTTCTACCAACATTCCTATCAACGTTTCTACCAACGTTTCTACCAACGTTCCTACCAACGTTTCTACCAACGTTCCTACCAACGTTCCTACCAACGTTACTACCAACGTTACTACCAACGTTACTACCGTTTCTACCAACGTTTCTACCGTTACTACCAACGTTTCTACCAACGTTTCTACCGTTACTACCGTTTCTACCGTTACTACCGTTTCTACCAACGTTTCTACCGTTACTACCGTTTCTACCGTTACTACCGTTTCTACCAACGTTTCTACCAACGTTTCTACCGTTACTACCGTTTCTACCGTTACTACCGTTTCTACCAACGTTTCTACCGTTACTACCGTTACTACCAACGTTTCTACCGTTACTACCAACGTTTCTAGCAACGTTACTACCGTTACTACCGTTTCTACCAACGTTTCTACCGTTACTACCAACGTTTCTAGCAACGTTTCTACCAACGTTACTACCGTTACTACCGTTACTACCAACGTTACTACCAACGTTACTACCAACGTTACTACCAACGTTACTACCGTTTCTACCAACGTTTCTACCGTTACTACCAACGTTTCTACCAACGTTTCTACCGTTACTACCGTTTCTACCGTTACTACCAACGTTTCTACCAACGTTTCTACCGTTACTACCGTTTCTACCGTTACTACCGTTTCTACCAACGTTTCTACCAACGTTTCTACCGTTACTACCGTTTCTACCGTTACTACCGTTTCTACCAACGTTTCTACCGTTACTACCGTTACTACCAACGTTTCTACCGTTACTACCAACGTTTCTAGCAACGTTACTACCGTTACTACCGTTTCTACCAACGTTTCTACCGTTACTACCAACGTTTCTAGCAACGTTTCTACCAACGTTACTACCGTTACTACCGTTACTACCAACGTTACTACCAACGTTACTACCAACGTTACTACCAACGTTACTACCGTTTCTACCAACGTTTCTACCGTTACTACCAACGTTTCTACCAACGTTTCTACCGTTACTACCGTTTCTACCGTTACTACCGTTTCTACCAACGTTTCTACCGTTACTACCGTTTCTACCGTTACTACCGTTTCTACCAACGTTTCTACCAACGTTTCTACCGTTACTACCGTTTCTACCGTTACTACCGTTTCTACCAACGTTTCTACCGTTACTACCGTTACTACCAACGTTTCTACCGTTACTACCAACGTTTCTAGCAACGTTACTACCGTTACTACCGTTTCTACCAACGTTTCTACCGTTACTACCAACGTTTCTAGCAACGTTTCTACCAACGTTACTACCGTTACTACCGTTACTACCAACGTTACTACCAACGTTACTACCAACGTTACTACCGTTTCTACCAACGTTTCTACCATTACTACCAACGTTTCTACCAACGTTTCTACCGTTACTACCGTTTCTACCGTTACTACCGTTTCTACCAACGTTTCTACCAATGTTTCTACCGTTACTACCGTTTCTACCGTTACTACCGTTTCTACCAACGTTTATACCGTTACTACCGTTACTACCAACGTTTATACCGTTACTACCAACGTTTCTAGCAACGTTACTACCGTTACTACCGTTTCTACCAACGTTTCTACCGTTACTACCAACGTTTCTAGCAACGTTTCTACCAACGTTACTACCGTTACTACCGTTACTACCAACGTTACTACCAACGTTACTACCAACGTTACTACCAACGTTGCTACCGTTTCTACCAACGTTTCTACCGTTACTACCGTTTCTATCAACGTTACTCACACCGTTTCTACCAACGTTTCTACCGTTTCTACCAACGTTTCTACCAACGTTTCTACCAACGTTTCTACCAACGTTCCTACCAACGTTCCTACCAACGTTTCTACCAACGTTTCTACCAACGTTCCTACCAACGTTCCTACCAACGTTTCTACCAACGTTTCTACCAACGTTTCTACCAACGTTCCTACCAACGTTTCTACCGTTTCTACCAACGTTTCTACCAACGTTTCTACCAACGTTTCTACCAACATTCCTATCAACGTTTCTACCAACGTTTCTACCAACGTTCCTACCAACGTTTCTACCAACGTTCCTACCAACGTTCCTACCAACGTTCCTACCAACGTTCCTACCAATGTTTCTACCAACGTTCCTACCAACGTTCCTACCAACGTTTCTACCAACGTTCCTACCAACGTTCCTACCAACGTTTCTACCAACGTTTCTACCAACGTTCCTACCAACGTTCCTACCAACGTTTCAACCAACGTTTCTACCAACGTTCCTACCAATGTTCCTACCAACGTTTCTACCAACGTTCCTACCAACGTTCCTACCAACGTTCCTACCAACGTTCCTACCAACGTTTCTACCAACGTTTCTACCAACGTTCCTACCAACGTTCCTACCAACGTTTCAACCAACGTTTCTACCAACGTTCCTACCAACGTTTCTACCAACGTTCCTACCAACGTTTCAACCAACGTTTCTACCAACGTTTCAACCAACGTTTCTACCAACGTTTCAACCAACGTTTCTACCAACGTTCCTACCAACGTTCCTACCAACGTTTCTACCAACGTTTCTACCAACGTTCCTACCAACGTTTCTACCAACGTTTCTACCAACGTTCCTACCAACGTTCCTACCAACGTTTCTACCAACGTTTCTACCAACGTTCCTACCAACGTTCCTACCAACGTTTCAACCAACGTTTCTACCAACGTTTCTACCAACGTTCCTACCAACGTTCCTACCAACGTTTCAACCAACGTTTCTACCAACGTTTCAACCAACGTTTCTACCAACGTTCCTACCAACGTTCCTACCAACGTTTCTACCAACGTTTCTACCAACGTTCCTACCAACGTTTCTACCAACGTTTCTACCAACGTTCCTACCAACGTTCCTACCAACGTTTCTACCAACGTTTCTACCAACGTTTCTACCAACGTTTCTACCAAAGTTTCTACCAAAGTTCCTACCAACGTTCCTACCAACGTTTCTACCAACGTTTCTACCAACGTTCCTACCAATGTTTCTACCAACGTTCCTACCAACGTTCCTACCAACGTTCCTACCAACGTTTCTACCAACGTTTCTACCAACGTTTCTACCAACGTTACTACCAACGTTTCTACCAACGTTTCTACCAACGTTTCTACCAACGTTACTACCAACGTTACTACCAACGTTCCTCTCAACGTTTCTACCAACGTTTCTACCAACGTTACTACCAACGTTTCTACCAACGTTTCTACCAACGTTTCTACCAACGTTTCTACCAACGTTCCTACCAACGTTTCTACCAACGTTTCTACCAACGTGATGAGCATGTGCATTAGCAGCATTTGAAAAAGTCGCATTTACCTGTTTCCACGGAGAAAGAGTCAGATGAGTTTCAAAAACGTGTGTTTTCTCCTGTTTCCATGACGACAAGGTAGGAGCATTTCCAAAAAATTCCACCTTGGGAGCCATTTCCAAAAAGCAGTGTTCCCGGTGACTGTTGTTGTTTGAACAGAAACCCAAAACTGAAAGTTTTGTGTTTTCACTTGAAGTTGTTGAGGCGTGAACAAGCCTGAACACCGACGTCCCACGGAGGGAGGAGTTATCAAATGAGGGCTATATAAACATTCCTGCTCATTGCCACTGAGCAAGCTACGTCTAGAGATGTGCAAGACATGTCTGTCCATCCAGCCAGGCTGTGATCTGGATGTCTACTTGACAGCCAGAACGAGTTGACACATGACATCAAAGTGATGGGCATCTAAGACAGCCAGAATCAGTTGAAAGAGACAGGTCAAGCTGTCTGTTACTGTAAGTCCAGCTGCCAGTATGATTATTGATTTGTCATTAAAGTAATGAGGAAGTAGATCATGACAGGCCAGAGGAGACAGCAGGGGAAGTTAAATGTCTGACTGATGACCTTTTCTTGTTTTGGTCACAAGATGTTGAACTTTTTAAGTCTCCATGGAGAAACTCACCACTTTGATAACCTTTCATCTTATGACTACAACTATGTACCAACCTGAGTAAATAATTGCTCAGTGCCGTGGCCTCACAGACAGAAGGTTGTGTGTTTACATCCAGCCCTGAGTTTGGAGTTTGCTTGTGTGAGGGTGGGTTTCCTCTGGGGTCTCTGGTTTCCTCCACAATCCAAAAACATGCATGTGATGGTGATTGGTAATGCTGAACTGACCGTGTGTGTGTCCTATGAAACACTGATGACCCGTCCTGAAGCTCAGGGTTTGGTTTCTGCAGTCTTTGGAGGCGTGTCCTCTTCTCAGGCCTGAACACACTTCCTCCCAGCTTCCACAGGTTTCTCCGTCAGTCTCACATCGACTGGTCCTGGTAGATCTGATCAAACCACGGCTGGGTGCTTTTGATGGTTTCATGTAGATTTTCACCTTCTGTCTGTTTTGACCTGCAGGCGTTCCAGTTTGGTCATCACCACCAAAATCTTCTGGGGAGGAAGGTTTGATTACTCTTCCTTCACTTTTCTCTCCATCCTTCTTTCTGTGGTACAAAATCATGCAGAGATTGAATAAACTGGACTCTGAGACAAAGATGAACATAAATAATGTTGGAGAAAGACGACGCATGATGTTAAACAGATTTCATTTCTGATTCTGATATGATCTTTTTTTATTCAGGTAACTCTTTGAGACACGTTCTGTGAACAGAATCCTGATGAAAGACAAAATATTCAATCTGTTTTAAATCTCTCACCAAACCCACTGCAGAACAGATTTATAGGTAAAACTGGACACATCAAAAAACAGTAACATCCTTGTGAGGACAGTGATGGTTAAGATCTTTACATCCAGTTCTAAATGTAGAAGCTCTGAGATGAGAACATTGTAATAGAGTAGAAACTGTAGAACCTCTATAGAACATCTCTGCAGCACAAAGCATTTCCTTCTCACTTCAGCTGTGACATGAGCTCTAAAAGCCCGTTGTGAGGAAGACTTTGTTGTCTGTGTTCAGAAACACTTCACTTTTCAGTTTGGACTGTTTGCTTTTCATTTCAGAGCGGAAATGGAAAGAGGATTATCAAGAAAACACATCATTGAAGGTGAGACCAGTAAAGATAACACCAGTGGGCCTGAGCGTGTCGCTGGAGAATCCTGGATGGAATGAAAGCATCCAGAACGTTCTCCACCTTTCCTAAAGTCCTTTCTGTTTCACTGCAGGAGTTCTGAGCCTCTGGCTCTTTATTTGCTTTTAAACTGTGATTGTTCAGACCAGTCAGCGGCACAGATCACGCTTTCCACCTCAGAGGGGCGGAGCCTAGCACAGGGTGAATGTTGATTCCTCCTCAGAGGGGCGGAGCCTAGCACAGGGTGAATTATGATTCCTCCTCAGAGGGGCGGAGCCTAGCACAGGGTGAATGATGATTCCTCCTCAGAGGGGCGGAGCCTAGCACAGGGTGAATGATGATTCCTCCTCAGAGAGGCGGAGCCTAGCACAGGGTGACTGATGATTCCTCCTCAGAGGGGTGGAGCCTAGCACAGGGTGAATGATGATTCCTCCTCAGAGAGGCGGAGCCTAGCACAGGGTGAATGATGATTCCTCCTCAGAGGGGTGGAGCCTAGCACAGGGTGAATGATGATTCCTCCTCAGAGGGGCGGAGCCTAGCACAGGGTGCATGATGATTCCTCCTCAGAGGGGCGGAGCCTAGCACAGGGTGCATGATGATTCCTCCTCAGAGGGGCGGAGCCTAGCACAGGGTGCATGATGATGTTGACGTCACATACTCTGTGCACACGACACTTTGACCCTCAACAACACAGAACGTACGGCCCGGGGGCCAAAACCCACCAAGAGGCTCCGATCTGGTCCCTACAAGCAAGGAGCTTCTAGAGGATTTATACAAGGTTTTCTTTTGGCAATTCATTGTATTTTGCACCAGAATGATTCATTAAAATTGACTTTATGTTGAGATTGTAATCATTTTCAGCACTAACTGTTTGATCTCATTCCATCCACTGTGACCACAACACGAAAAACTTTGAAGTGTAAATTTAAAGGTTATTAAGGCAATATTTGACCAGTCTGGTAACTCAGGATGAAACTGGACTGTATGTGGTCCCTGAAGTACATTTAATCTTATTTAATCATTATTTAGAATACATCTTATATACATGTAAAGGGGCTTCTTCCTTTGTGGCTCATGTTTCTCCATGAAGTCACTGCAGCCTCACAGATCTTTTGATGACAGGTCCTTTTCTCCAAATACAGTGTAAATATTGACACTAGACTGGTTCTCAATTGAACGCTAATGTGACTGTTTTACTGTGTTCGATCAGAGAAGTTACAGAGTTGTGGCGCTCTTTCCTGCATCCACTTGCTTGGAGCTGAAGTCAGGAAGAACCCAATTCCCTGTATCTCCTTGCTCTTCTTCCCTCGAGTCGCTCGTCTAATGTTCCAGGTTCTATTGGTTTATTACCCTTTGGAATACCTCCTCCGATGGGGGTCTCGTCACCCTATGTGAATCAGTTTCTGTGTGTGTGTGTGTGTGTGTGTGTGTGTGTGTGTGTGTGTGTGTGTGTGTGTGTGTGTGTGTGTGTGTGTGTGTGTTGATGCCTAGATGTGATGACAAACCATTGCTGCAATATTGTGTGATATAGTGTGATACACATGTGTATATATGTATTTATGTTGTATACATCTTTGGATTGATTCAGTTTTGTACTTTTAAATAATCATTTTAAATAATAATGACATATTTGATATTTGGTTTGTTCAACATCAATCGGTCCTACAATTTGTCCTCATGACTCGTCCATTAGAAGAGGACACTTGTCTTCAGGGGACACTTGTCCTTGGATTTTAAGGCGCTCTGACATCAGATGTTTTATTGTATATGAAAATGGGCCACACATGAATTTGGAGCTGGATTGTACTTCTCAATCTCAAGTCAAGACTTAAACCACGAGAGCTGATAAATATCTGAACAAAAGAAATACAGGGTAACAATTGAATGCACAAGATGTCAGTGTTAGTGTTGCTCATATCCAGTATAAAGTGATGTGACACATCTTTAATCCTCTTTCTGAAACAGGTCTGAGAGCGTCGCTGGACAGGCTTCAGCTGGAGTATGTAGACGTTGTGTTTGCCAACCGGCCGGATCCCAGTACTCCCATTGAAGGTGAGTGTTTCCTCTCAGCAGATCAGACATTCTAAACGTCTTTGAGAGATGAATTGATGTGGTGTTTGAAAATATACCGATGTACCTTTTATTTCAATAAACTCAGACTGTCATTTCCAGTAAACCAGCAACAAACACTCTGATTTTCTAAAAGGGACTAATGAAGCTTCTGCTTGTGTTTGTTTACTAGTATGTTCATTAAAGTGTCTTAATTAGTGTCTCTGTTCACTCGCTGATTAAAGAAAGTACAATGTTCCACCACTAGGGGGCCTCGCTCAATGTCAAAAAGCCAGATTGTTGTGAAGGGTTTCTAAACACAGTGTATTTAAACTAAGTTAACATTGACTGAAACTAAATAATGATGAAGAGCCAGCCTGACAGAAGTGCATCTTTGACCGTCCAAACCTCAAATCCAAGAGGTTGTTTTCCAGTTCCCGACTCTGGGACCCTAAAACGCTAACCCCTGGGGATGATCGGCCAAAAACATTGTGTTAATGTGAAGCGGCGCTCTCATGTGGACGGACCTGAGGTGTTCTGGATTCTCATTTTTGGGGTTTTGTTGCCCAACAACCTGCAAATAAAACAGATTTTTTTAAAACTGACATTTAACTTACAGAACATGCCTACTACTTTGAAGATTTCTTTTTTCATTTTTATTGTGAAGCAAACAACAAATAGGACAAAATCACAGAAAATATTAATGTGCATAAGTATTCCCCCCTGAAGTCAGTACTTTGTCGAGCCACCAATCACAGCTGCACGTCATTTTTCACAAGTGTGTATGAGCTGCAGTGGCGGCGGTGCATTTCACACCCAGGCCTTCACTGCTGGTCGGAGTCAATCCACCGCTCAATAACTCTTTTCTGGCTACAAAAACCATGTTACTGCAGAAATGCAGTAAAAAAAGCCTTTGCATCACATACAGATACTCGTGTAGCCAGAATAAATAACTTTACGAATGAAACAAGTCCAAGTTCCCGTCTCTTCTCCTGCTGCAGCTGCAGCGTCTGCTTCACCAGAAGCTTGTGGAGGTGGAGGAGGAGACGGACGGCAGTTTGTAGTGAGGCTGGTCAATGACATGGGAGGTGTGCTCAGAGTGCTGCGGTGCGTTCAATGACCTCTGGGAAAAGTACCTTCAAAATTGTTTTGACAATAAATCTTCAACCAAATGTCTTTATCTTCTCCTTTAGTCATTGTCGGTTGACAAAACCGCTATTAAATAAACACAACTCTAGTTTTGTTCATGCAGCTCGCGACAGATGCAGCCCGCTCGCTGGAGAGTGACTCTCTGACCAGCCAATCAACAGATGACAGCTAAAATGTGATTGGTTTAAAGCTTTAATGTGGAAGTTCACCTCTGGAAGCAGCGCAGCTGAGGAGAACCGATGAGGAGAAGCAGACTGACCATTTGGAATTATTCAAGAAGTGTTCATGGACAAAATTTAATCAACATCAGTCTGTGATTCAGATCTTTTTCTTCGGCCTACAGAGAAGCCTTGAAGGCCTTGAAGGCCTTGAAGGCCCACCACTGATGAGTTGCCACATTGATCAAGGAGCAACTACTCCAGCTGGTTGTGAACAGCGATCTTTAAGCCTGACCACAGGTTGTCACTTGGATTGATGTCTGGGCTGGACCAGGTCATTCCAACAGTCTACATTTCCCCTTAGACCAACCAAGTGTTGCTGCAGCAGGAAGCTTTAGGTCTTAGTCTCAAATCACTTACAGACTGGTTCGGGTTCTGCTCAAGGACATCGCCGGAATTGGCACCATCCATATTTAACTCAACTGATCGGTTTCCCTGCTACTGAAAAACATCCCCCCCAGCAGGATGCTGCCTCCACCTTGTCTCACTGTGGGGGTGGTGCTGCCTCCACCTTGTCTCACTGTGGAGGTGGTGCTGCCTCCACCTTGTCTCACTGTGGGGGTGGTGCTGCCTCCACCTTGTCTCACTGTGGAGGTGGTGCTGCCTCCACCGTGTCTCACTGTGGAGGTGATGCTGCCTCCACCTTGTCTCACTGTGGAGGTGGTGCTGCCTCCACCTTGTCTCACTGTGGAGGTGGTGCTGCCTCCACCTTGTCTCACTGTGGAGGTGATGCTGCCTCCACCGTGTCTCACTGTGGAGGTGATGACAGCATGATGCTGCCTCCACCGTGTCTCACTGTGGAGGTGGTGCTGCCTCCACCGTGTCTCACTGTGGGGGTGGTGCTGCCTCCACCGTGTCTCACTGTGGAGGTGATGACAGCATGATGCTGCCTCCACCGTGTCTCACTGTGAAGGTGGTGCTGCCTCCACCGTGTCTCACTGTGGAGGTGATGACAGCATGATGCTGCCTCCACCGTGTCTCACTGTGAAGGTGGTGCTGCCTCCACCGTGTCTCACTGTGGAGGTGATGACAGCATGATGCTGCCTCCACCGTGTCTCACTGTGGAGGTGGTGCTGCCTCCACCGTGTCTCACTGTGGAGGTGATGTCAGCATGATGCTGCCTCCACCGTGTCTCACTGTGGAGGTGGTGCTGCCTCCACCGTGTCTCACTGTGGAGGTGGTGCTGCCTCCACCGTGTCTCACTGTGGAGGTGGTGCTGCCTCCACCTTGTCTCACTGTGGAGGTGGTGCTGCCTCCACCGTGTCTCACTGTGGAAGTGGTGCTGCCTCCACCGTGTCTCACTGTGGAGGTGGTGCTGCCTCCACCTTGTCTCACTGTGGAGGTGATGCTGCCTCCACCGTGTCTCACTGTGGGGGTGGTGCTGCCTCCACCGTGTCTCACTGTGGAGGTGGTGCTGCCTCCACCGTGTCTCACTGTGGAGGTGGTGCTGCCTCCACCGTGTCTCACTGGATGTTTTCTTGGGGTGATGAGTGTTGGATGTGCACTGGACAGAGCTCTCATTGCTTTGTGGTTGTGTTTGTAGAGACGGTGAGGGCAATGACGCATGTGATCAACCAGGGAATGGCCATGTACTGGGGAACTTCACGCTGGACCTCCATGGAGATCATGGTGACTTTATACCACCTATTACCTGGATCATATCCTGCACCCCACCATCTGACCATCTCCCCCTGTTCTCATCCAACTCCACTTCCTGCACCCCACCATCTGACCATCCCCCCCTGTTCTCATCCAACTCCACTTCCCTGTTCATTTCCACATCCAACATTAAACCTTGTCCTCACCTTCAAAGCTCTCCACCATCGAGCCCCCATCTCTCCAACCTCCATGATTACACTCCCTCCCAACCTGCACCGTCTGCTGGACCTCTCACCGTCACCACGTCACACCTCAGCACCATGGCTGCTCATTACGTCACACCTCAGCACCATGGCTGCTCATTACATCACACCTCGGCACCATGGCTGCTCATTACGTCACACCTCGGCACCATGGCTGCTCATTACGTCACACCTCAGCACCATGGCTGCTCATTACGTCACACCTCGGCACCATGGCTGCTCACCATATTACACCTCGGCACTATGGCTGCTCACCATATTACACCTCAGCACCATGGATGTCTGAGCCTTCAGCTGCTCAGCACCCAGACTCCGGAACTGTGTCCCTCTAAACATGAGACAGTCAGACTCCATAATATCATTCAAAATTCAACTTAAAACTCACCTGTTCAAACTGGCAGATTGGATCAGTCCTTTAACTGGACATTGTGCACTTCACCAGCTTTTAGGTTTGTTTTGTTTTATGTTTATGATGACCTGTTTTAACTATTGCCATATTCTTACTTGTACCTACTTAGCATAAAGGACAATTCTTACTCCATGAGAACAAGAATCCAGCTTCCTCTGGCCAAAGAAATTTGGTCCGGTGGTGACAACTGACGAAGTGGTGTCCGTACTGCTCTGCTGAAGCTTCGGCACTGCCGTGTGCTGCGCATGCGTGTTCCAGCTCACGAATGATTGTGTCAGTCACATTTTTATCATATTTAGCACCTTTACTCAGCTCGACTCGCTTAACTTCGTCTTGTTTTGCTTTGTACGCTTTTCCATTCCATTGGTCGCCACTACCGGGTCCTTTCATGCTCCCTGTGCAGCCCAGGTTCCCAGTGAGCTGAGGCCAGTCCACAATGTGATGTAGGCCGACGACAGCCGCTGGCTGGCCGCCGCGTCATGACGCAGATGTGTCAGGAGAGTGTCTCGTACACTCCGCCATTTCATAAACCCGAGCACAACCAGAATGTTCCCAACCAGAGAGATGCTCAGAAACCAACCGGTGGAGCAGCGACGAACTGCTGACGTTTCTTTGTCGGGTGGCGATCAGAGGATTCAGGAGTGAGACGGCGTGACACGCTACCAGTACCTGGAGGCCTCGGAGCCACGGATGCCCACAGTGTTTCCTGTTTACCAGTAACCGGCTTCCTCCAGCGTCTCCTTTTAACAGCTGATGTTAAAAAGACGACTGAAATTAATAGCTGTCTCGGCAAACTTCCTTTAACCGAATGTCCATTAAAATATCATTGCATTTGTCTTATTTTAACATCAGCTGCTGCTTACAGCTGTTGGCAGAAGTCACCAATTAACAGGGGCACCAGTTAAACTGAAACACCGGACAGTGACGTTCACTTTGTCAATAAAGCATGATCGTAACAATCCATGTTTTGTGATATGAATACATGAATTCCTCCAAATGCATGTCTGCTCCACACCAGGAGACACAGGATCTATTGGGGGATTACTTAATACTTGTGCACAGATGGGAAAAGCTCTGATGACTCCGATCACCATTGATTCAATCTCATCTGGTTCTTTGTAGCAGGGATTTGAACTCCAGTTGACTGTAGAACATCCCAGTTGTAAATTGTTCTTCTGGATGTGAGGCCTCTGGTTGGTGTTGATCCTCTCGGACGGCTCAGTTCCTCATAGCGAGTTCTGCTCCCCTGCAGGAGGCCTATTCGGTGGCTCGCCAGTTCAACCAGATTCCCCCGATCTGTGAGCAAGCTGAGTACCACATGTTCCAGAGGGAGAAGGTGGAGGTGCAGCTCCCTGACCTCTTCCACAAGATCGGTAAAGCCAGCTGACGGCAGGCCTCCACATCTTATATTACATAATAATCAGCAGGGGAAAAAAATATTCCACTGAAAACAAAAGATTTGTATCAACTGAGCCAGAAACAAATCAACGAAATGCTCATCATCACTTCTGTTAAATATCTCAATGTGTTTTAATGTTAACCTACTATAAGAAAAGTTCTGATGTTTAGCTCAATAACATTTGCTCATCAGAGTTTTGATATTTGCACTTAGATTTCTGGAAAATCTCAGTGATTAACAACAACATTGTTTCATTTGTATTACTAATTATTTAAAACATAAAAAATTCCCACTAATCACCCATAATATGCACTCATTTAAATTGATTTACTTTTCTACTGTCATTGACTTTGGTCAGATCAAATCAAAAATACTCAGACACTCATTTAATTTACTTTTTTTTTCATTTTAATTGCAGATCGCAAATACATCAAACATGAGTTTAGTATTCCTTATTGTTATACAACTCAATGATTAACAGCAGCATTGGTTCATTATCATAGCATTATTATTCCTTTATGGTTAATGGATGAAAGTATGTGTGTGTGTGTGTGTGTGTGTGTGTCTATCTACTATTTCTATCTATATAGTTTACATTCCGTGTGTTGGGATTATAAAGATTTTTTAAGATGATGGCAAAATGTACAACTTTTGAAATATCAGCTGTTACAAATAATTTACTGTAAATTAATCATTTAGTTTATGTCTCTGAATTGAACTTAATTTAATTCTGTATGCTTGACTTCTTGTGTGTCAGATAATCAGTGAACAGTGTGATTTATTATGTTCTGTCCCACAGGCATCGGAGCGATGACGTGGTCTCCGCTGGCCTGTGGCATCATTTCAGGGAAATACAACGTGGGCATTCCTCCTCATTCTCGAGCTTCACTGAGGGTAACATTTCCCTTGATGCAGGAGACTCATGTGCATTGATATGCTGATGACATAATTATTTATACATCTAGTCCATCCTGACAGCTACACTGTCTTCAATACAGACCCGCTTAAATAGCATCCAACTTGCTCTATCTAATTTCCATTTAGTTTTAAAGACAAATAAAGCTAAATTGTTTTTTGGGGGAAGAGTCTCATTCACCGGGACACACGTGTCCATTTTCACCTCATGCATTGAAATGTCCACAGATACTACTGAAGATCGAAATCTGATTTTTCAAAATAAGCCATTTGAAAGAGAAAAAACTGTTTATGTTGGGTTAAATAAAAGAAAAGAGACAAAAAAAGATTAATAAGGACCAAGTTTTTTAGCTAAAAAGGGTAAAACGGCAAAAGTCTTGTGAGCACAACGGGTTTCATGTGTAAACAGTTGGAAAGACAATCACAGATTCTGAGTTCCTGCATCAGTAACTCTTTAATAAAATGTCATCACACAAACGACACCTCTTTCCCTTTGGTGTGAGGTAGACAGCATCAAAAGTGTCTGTCTTTGGAGCAGCAGAAATACGATTCTTCTCTGTGAACAGCCAGTCTGCAAACTACAAAATGCTGCAGCAGTGAAGACTGATACTAATTTGTTCCAAGCCTTCTGCAACTTGGACCAAAACTTTCCTCTCTACAATAAATCTCCATGACTGTGACAATGACAGGGAAATAGTCCTTGCTCATCTTTTGAAAAGCTCACGACTTAAATGTCCTCATGGCGTCTCTATTCTATGGTTCATTGAGCAGAAGGGTGACTTTGTACACATGTCATTAGTTTCATAGGTATTTTAAAAGACATAAAAAAAATACCAACTGAAATTAAGGTATGCCGAATCTTCTAAGAACTTTGGACCCCACTGTCCATGGATATATATATAGGACAGATATCACAGTACACAGTAGACACTTGCTCCCTACACCTTTTAGTATGCTCCAACGAGCGCATCAGAAATCTCCCATGTGTGACGTCACCGAAGGAGTTAACCAATCCCGTCCCGGTCGTGTCTCCCTTTGACCCTCCACTGGTAGCTGAGCTCTGCGCAGTGATTTACGAGCGGGCTACTTTAAAACACGGCAAAGACATGAGCAAAACACGGCAATTGCCCTGATGTTGGCTGTATCAACGAGCAGAGAAGTCCGTTTACATCCCCTTTGTCTGAGCCTCTGAAGAGCCACTGGACTGGTTTTATTGTTGATAGAAATTTACCAACAAAACTCCCCAACGTTTAGCGATTGTGCAACATCTGCTTATGGAAAGAGGCTTCGCAAAAGAACATTAGACAATATTGTTCATGAACATTCTGAAACGTTCTGCTGCAGCCGCAGAGTCTGACTTCTTCAGGAGCTTCTCCTTCTGGTCAGATTCTGGTTCAAAGTGGTTTGGTTGAAAAACAGTTTCTTGAAGCCATAGCGAAAAATCTAATGTTGTGGAGGTGGAGAATGAGGAGACGGACGAAGGAGTCGAGTTGCTCTTCCTTTATTTTCTCCAACCGTCTGACAGTTCACCTGTCAGATAACCAACCCCCAGTGTCACCGCACTTCCCCTTATAACACCGCCCACTAACAACACCACACCACGTGACCGACACACCCACTCCATTCTGCTTGGGAGAACCTCCCCCTCAGGTGCATACTACACAGCCCCCCCCCCCCCCCGAACAATCAGAATGGTACTACAAGAATTTGTATTTTTTTTTTTTTTTTTTTTTTAGTCCCACTTGGGTGGTCTGCACAGCCGACCATATCGGCTGCGTTGCACCACCACAGGAGGAGGTGCAGGTACCGGCACCGGGGTCACTGCAGGTGCAGGCGCTGTGGCAGCTGACGACTTGGGGGGGCGCCCACATCTTGGGGGTTGTGCCACCTCCACCGGCTGCTCCGGCATGGTGTGGGCCGGCTTCAGGCGGTCCAGTGAAACCCGGACCCGTTTACCCCCCATGTCCACCACAAAGTTCTTCCTCCCTGCCTCCAGGACATGAAAGGGGCCGTCGTATGGCGGCTGAAGTGGGGAACGGTGAGCGTCATGCCTGATAAAGACATATTTGGCTGCCACCAGGTTTTTTGGGACGTATGACCGGGGAAGGCAGTGATGAACTGGGACCGGGTTGAAGGTGTGGACTGCCCCGTTGAACTTTGGTCGTCCCGCTGTGACCCCCCCAGGGTTCCAATGGCTCTGGCAGGAACTCTCCGGGGACCCGTACTGGCTGCCCCAACACCAGCTCTGCAGACGATGACTGGAGATCTTCCTTCGGAGCCGAACGCAGGCCCAACATGACCCACGGCAGTCGGTCAGCCCAGTTGCTGTCTGTGAGTGTGGCTCGGAGCGCGGCCTTCATTGTGCGATGGAAACGCTCACACAGTCCACTGGCCTGTGGGTTGAATGCCGTTGTCCGATGCAGCTGCACTCCCAGGCCTTTAGCCACCTCTGTCCACAGCTCGGAGGGGAACTGGGAGCCTCTGTCCGAAGTGACGTCCAATGGCGTGCCGAACCGTGCCACCCAGGTGGCTATGAAAGCACGAGCCACCTCTGCCGACGTCGTTGAAGCCAGCGGGACCACCTCTGGCCACCTGGTGGTCCTGTCCACCATGGTGAGGAGGTGAGTGAAGCCTTGGGAGGGAGGCTTTACTCACCTCTGGCCACTTGGTGGTCCTGTCCACCATGGTGAGGAGGTGCGTAAAGCCTTGGGAGGGAGGCAGCGGACCCACCAAGTCCAGATGCACATGGTCAAACCTCCGTTCCGGGACCAGGAACGGCTCTAGGGGGGCTTTGGTGTGACGCTGTACCTTGGCCCGCTGACATGCCACACAGGAGCCTGCCCAGCTCCTGACGTCCTTCTTGAGGCCCGGCCAGACAAACTTTGCCCCCACCAGCTTCACCGATGCTCTCACGCCTGGATGCGATAGGGCATGAACAGCATCTAAAACCTGCCGTCTCCAGCCAGCAGGTACCATGGGGCGGGGCTGACCTGTAGACACATCGCAGAGGAGTGTGGCACCATCGTCGTGGAACAGCAAATCCTGCAGCTGTAGACCTGTGGCGGCTGTCCTGAAGGCCTGGATGTCAGAGTCTGCCTGCTGGTCGCTGGCCATGGCAGTGTAGTCCACCCCAAGGTGCCCAGAGTCCACGTGTGCCCGGGAGAGGCAGTCGGCCACAGCATTGCTTTTTCCAGCCACGTGCTGAATATCTGTGGTGAACTCTGAAATGGCAGAAAGGTGGCGCTGCTGCCGCCCAGACCATGGCTCCGAGGTCTTGGACATGGCAAAGGTGAGGGGCTTGTGGTCCACAAAGGCAGTAAACCGCCGACCTTCCAACAGGAACCTAAAATGGCGGACGGCGAGAAAAAGAGCCAAAAGTTCTCTGTCAAATGTGCTGTACTTCCTCTCGTTGTCACGCAGTTGTTTACTGAAAAATGCCAGAGGCTGCCAGGCTCCAGCCACCCATTGTTCACGTGCCGCCCCCACTGCGTAGTCCGAGGCATCGGTGGTGAGCGCTACCGGTGCCGTGGGAGACGGGTGGGCCAGCATGGCGGTGTTGGAGAGCGCAGCCTTGGCCTTTTCGAAAGCAAGGATCCTTTCTGCAGACCAGTTCACGTCCTGCTTGGCCTTTCCGCCCCTCAGTGCTTCATAAAGAGGCCGCATCAGCTGAGCTGCATGTCTGATGAAGCGGTTGTAAAAGTTCACCATGCCCAGGAACTCCTGCAGTGCCCTGATGGTCTTTGGGCGCGGAAAAGCAGTGATTGCTCTCACCTTAGCCGGTAAAGGCACTACTCCCAGTGCTGACACATGGTGGCCCAGAAACTCCAAAACAACACTTAGCTGGGTTCACGATCAGTCCATGCTCCTGCAGTCTTTCAAACAGCTGACGCAGGTGTAGAAGGTGCTCCGCGGGTGAGGCGCTGGCCACCAGGACGTCATCCAGGTAGATGAATAGGAAAGGTAAGCCCCTTAAGACGGAGTCCATCAAGCGCTGGAACGTTTGTGCTGCACCTTTCAGACCAAATGGCATCCGCAGAAACTCAAATAGTCCAAAAGGTGTGATCACTGCAGTTTTGGCTACATCCTGCGGGTGGACTGGCACCTGGTGGTAGCCTCTCACCAGATCCACCTTGGAAAATATTACCTTTCCTGCCAGGTGGACAGAAAAGTCTTGGATGTGTGGAACAGGGTACCGATCATGTGCCGTGACCGTATTAAGGCGTCGAAAATCCCCACAAGGCCTCCAACTCCCATCAGATTTTGGGACCATATGCAATGGTGATGCCCACAGGCTGTCAGAGCGCTGCACGATACCCAGTATCTCCATAGTGGCAAACTCCTCCTTAGCAATCGCCAGCTTTGCCACATCCAGTCGGCGGGGGCGAGCAAACACCGGCGGCCCAGCCGTGGGGATATAATGTTCCACTCCGTGTTTGACTATGGCGGCTGAAAACGTGGGGACTGTCAGTTCAGGAAACTCTGCCAGGAGCCGCTGGTACACATCCCCCGAAGCCAAGATATTAGCAAGGGACACCACCTCTCCTTTCCCCAAAGTACAGGAGAAGGAGGAGAATGAGACGGCGTCCACCAGGCGGCGATTCACCATGTCCACTAAGAGTCCATGCGCACACAAAAAATCTGCTCCCAGGATGGGCACGGATACAGCAGCCATCACAAAATCCCATCCGAACTGACGGCCATTAAAACACACGTTCACCATCCTGGTGCCAAATGTGCGGATGGAAGTCCCGTTCGCAGCATCCAGAGGCGGCCCTTTACCGCCGCTCTCGACGTCGGTGGAGGAGGCGGGGATGATGCTCCGCTGGGCCCCGGTATCCACGAGGAAGCGCCTCCTGGATACAGTGTCTTTAATGAAGAGCAGCGTTCCGATGTCCCCGGCGCTCATGGCTGCTAACGAGTGCCGGGTCTGGCGTTTCCCTGCACAGAGAAGGAGCAGGGCGCCGTGCAGCGCTTGGCTCTGCTCCCGAACCGCTGGTGAAAAAAACACAGCTGGTTGTCATTCCTGCGCCGATCCGTAATAGTCCCGACCGCAAACTGCGCTTCCTCCTCCGGCCGGTGTTCCGGTAGCTCCGGCAGGACTGCATGCACTCCGTACTGCCGTGACGCCAGCAGGAGCTTGTCTGCCTCTTCCGCCAGCCCCCGATAGTCCTTTGTGTGCACGAGTGGAGAACTCGCCAGTGCCGTGCGGACCGGAGCGGGGAGTTGACGCAGAAACAGGTGGATAAACAGGAACTCCGCGTCCCCCGATCCCCGCAGCGCCAACATGTTCTCCATCAGCTCCGTGGGTTTACTGTCTCCCAAGCCGTTGAGAGACAGGAGACGCTCGGCTCGCTCGGCGTCGGGAATCTGGAACAGCCGCAGGAGCAGAGTCTTGAGGGCGGAGTACTTTCCTTGCGCCGGCGGGTCCCGGAGCAGCCCCATCACTCGGCGGGTGGTGGAAGAGTCCAGAGCTGCCACGACGTGGTAATACTTGGTGTCGTCGGCCGTGACTCCCCGGAGGTGGAACTGCGCCTCGATGTGCTGGAACCACGGTTCCGGATGATGTGGCCAAAACTCCGGTCATTTTACCGCTGCGGCATACACCACGGGCGCACCGGCTGCCGCGCCGCCGGGGATTGCACTGCTGCTGGCTTCGGTCGACATGTTCGTTCGTCAGGGTCACCAATGTGGAGGTGGAGAATGAGGAGACGGACGAAGGAGTCGAGTTGCTCTTCCTTTATTTTCTCCAACCGTCTGACAGTTCACCTGTCAGATAACCAACCCCCAGTGTCACCGCACTACCCCTTATAACACCGCCCACTAACAACACCACACCACGTGACCGACACACCCACTCCATTCTGCTTGGGAGAACCTCCCCCTCAGGTGCACACCACAATGTAAACATTGGCATGTGGTGCAAGAGTAAGACACTTCCTTATCTCCACAAGATAGGCATCGACAATTCAAACGGCTGAAAATCAAGGAAAGCTTTTCATCAGGACAATTGAGACAGCTTAGGAAAGGTCTTAGTCCTTTGCCTGGAAGCGAGTGTCCATGTGCAGAATGCCTTACGAATTCTCCTCATGCAGGTGATTGACAGTGCTGTCCAGGGGTACAATGTCATGACTAAAATCAGGAATGTCAAAACTGAATGTTTCCACTGGTCTTTTGGTAGCCTGACTATTTGTTGTCCCACGTCCAAGCTTTGTTCAGACCTGACGCTAATCCCCGTCATGAAAGTGAAGCTGTCCATCTCAATGTGCCGGCAGTCCCGGCCCACTGTGCCTCCACTGTGCCTCCACTGTGCCTCCTCTGTCCCAGATTGTTTGTGGATTCAACTTCACCAGTGCCACAACATTTAGACATTCACTTGCTTTCATTATAATGCATTGGTTTCATATAGCACTTTTCTAGGCACTCAAAGATGCTTTACATTGCATTATTCATTCACTCCATACTGGGTGGAGGTGAACTACGTCTGTAGCCACAGCTGCTCTGGAGAGACTGACGGAGGAGAGGCGGCCATTCTGCACCATCGGCCCCTCGACCACCACCAACCACTCACTATGCATTCAAGGACACTTCAGCATGTGGGCAGGCAGAGATGGGATTGAACCTGCAACCTTCCAATTGGGAGACGACCGCTCTACCAACCGAGCCACACTGCCCCAATCAGCAGTACTCCTTTGACTTTTCCACGGAAAGTTGTAATTTAAACTTTTTTTTTTTATTGGTGCTCCTGCAACGCCGTTGGCACGAGCAGATGAAAAGGAGCCGACTTCACAGTTTAGTGATCTTCTCTTCATATACTCCGCAAAACAAAGAACGTTAAAGTTTGAATTTGAAGGTTTTAGGACACGATTTATTGGTCTGTCCAATTCAAGATGACTGGGCTGAATGCGACCCCTAAACTTAAATGCATTTGACACTTGTTTAAAATCATTAAATCGCAGCATAAGTCAACAGGAAGAACAGACTGAAACAACTCAAATGACCTAAAACCCATAAAAATCTTTAACATGAGCTCCAATTGCTTGAAATTAGTAAAACAGATAAAATAGTTTAAACCACTAAAAAGGGCTGAAAAAAAGCAAGCCAAAAAATGTGAATAAAAACTGTTACAAAGCTAAAGCAAAAAACATTCAAGAAGCTGTCAACAGTTGCACGTTAGTTAAAAACCATAGTTTTTTGTTATACAAGTCAGGCAGAACTGTAGAATTTTACATTCACCTTATATTAATTTTAAAGGTTATACAGATTTAGTGGCACAAACGCCTCTCTTGGTAATCGAGGTTGCAGAATAGTGAGTTCGACTAACCGACCTGGTCAAGTGAACAAGATGAGGCCATGAAGTCACCTGGATTCAATTTAACATGGAAATTCATCTCAGTACTTCATTTTCAGAAACTGTTTCAATGAAGCTGTGAATGTCCAGGGTGAAATATGAGAAGTGTTGCTGTTGGATGTGTTGTGTGTGAATCAGGGCTACCAGTGGCTGAAGGAGAAGATCCTGAGTGAGGAGGGGAGCCGTCAGCAGCTGAAGGTGAAGGAGCTTCAGGTGGTGGCCGAGCGGCTGGGATGTACGCTGCCTCAGCTGGCCATCGGTGAGAACAAACCTCAAACATTTGTCCAGAAGATGTTGAGCCTCATCACAAGTGTGCTGCTGCTGAAGAACATTCCTACGGGTTGTTCCTGTGTCCACAGCATGGTGCTTGAGGAATGACGGGGTGAACACCGTCCTGCTGGGAGCTTCCAGGTCCGATCAGCTGATGGAGAACATCCGAGCCATACAGGTCAGAGAATCTGGACAACTCGGACCCAAAGAGTAGTAAGCCATCAGTACCATTTATCCTCAAACAGGAAGCAGCAGCAGGAAGAATCTCAACCTAACCACACTGAGACCTTCTGTCACGGTTCACACTCAGACTCAGGTGTGGACAGAAACATGGCAAGCAGGGATGCTCTTAGAGAACTTTATTCAACGACGTGGCAATGAACACAAACCAGAAACACAAACAAGCAGAACTCCAAGAGCCAGAACTACAGAATGACGGACTTCACCCAGAAACAACAAACTAAACCATCCCAACAGAACTCCAGAATAAACACAGATACACCATGCAGACTAATGAACCAGCCCAAACAAACTATCAGGACCCAGCGGGAGACTGAGGAGAACACTGCCTGGTACGAAGCGGAGCGGGATGAATGGCGTGGTCGACGCTGAGACCACAGGAGGTGGAGTCTGCTGCAGCCTGGAGGACGGTGGTCAGGGAGTCTTGTTGTGCTGCACCTGTAGGACGCTTGTCAGGGAGTCTTGTTGTGCTGAAGCTGTAGGACGGTTGTCAGGGAGTCTTGTTGTGCTGAAGCTGTAGGACGGTGGTCAGGGAGTTTTGTTGTGCTGAAGCCTGGAGGACGGTGGTCAGGGAGTCTTGTTGTGCTGAAGCCTGGAGGACGGTGGTCAGGGAGTCTTGTTGTGCTGCAGCTGGACGACGGTGGTTAGGGAGTCTTGTTGTGCTGCAGCTAGAGGACGGTGGTCAGGGAGTCTAGTTGTGCTGCAGCTGGAGGACGGTTGTCAGGGAGTCTTGTTGTGCTGAAGTTGGAGGACGGTGGTCAGGGAGTCTTGTTGTGCTGAAGCTGTAGGACGGTTGTCAGGGAGTCTTGTTGTGCTGCAGCCTGGAGGACGGTGGTCAGGGAGTCTTATTGTGCTGCAGCCTGGAGGACGGTTGTCAGGGAGTCTTGTTGTGTTGAAGCCTGGAGGACGGTTGTCAGGGAGTCTTGTTGTGCTGCAGCCTGGAGGACGGTGGTCAGGGAGTCTTGTTGTGTTGAAGCCTGGAGGAAGGTGGTCAGGGAGTCTTGTTGTGCTGCAGCCTGGAGGACGGTGGTCAGGGAGTCTTGTTGTGCTGCAGCCTGCAGGACGGTTGTCATGGAGTCTTGTTGTGCTGCAGGCTGGAGAACGGTGGTCAGGGAGTCTTGTTGTGCTGAAGCTGTAGGACGGTTGTCAGAGAGTCTTGTTGTGCTGAAGTTGTAGGACGGTGGTCAGGGAGTCTTGTTGTGCTGCAGCCTAGAGGACGGTTGTCAGGGAGTCTTGTTGTGCTGCAGCCTGGAGGACGGTTGTCAGTGAGTCTTGTTGTGCTGAAGCCTGGAGGACGGTGGTCAGGGAGTCTTGTTGTGCTGCAGCCTCGAGGACGGTGGTCAGGGAGTCTTGTTGTGCTGCAGCCTCGAGGACGGTGGTCAGGGAGTCTTGTTGTGCTGCAGCCTGGAGGACGGTGGTCAGGGAGTCTTGTTGTGCTGCAGCCTGGAGGACGGTTGTCAGGGACTCTTGTTGTGCTGAAGCTGTAGGACGGTTGTCATGGAGTCTTGTTGTGCTGCAGCCTGGAGGACGGTGGTCAGGGAGTCTTGTTGTGCTAAAGCTGTAGGACGGTTGTCATGGAGTCTTGTTGTGCTGCAGCCTGGAGGACGGTGGTCAGGGAGTCTTGTTGTGCTGAAGCTGTAGGACGGTTGTCATGGAGTCTTGTTGTGCTGCAGCCTGAAGGAAGGTTGTCAGGGAGTCTTGTTGTACTGCAGCCTGAAGGAAGGTTGTCATGGAGTCTTGTTGTGCTGCAGCCTGAAGGAAGGTTGTCATGGAGTCTTGTTGTGCTGAAGCTGTAGGACGGTTGTCAGGGAGTCTTGTTGTGCTGCAGCCTGGTGTACGGTTGTCAGGGAGTCTTGTTGTGCTGCAGCCTGGTGGACGGTTGTCAGGGAGTCTATTTGTGCTGCAGCCTGGAGGACGGTTGTCAGGGAGTCTTGTTGTGCTGAAGCCTGGAGGACGGTGGTCAGGGAGTCTTGTTGTGCTGCAGCTGGAGGACGGTTGTCAGGGAGTCTTGTTGTGCTGAAGCCTGGAGGACGGTGGTCAGGGAGTCTTGTTGTGCTGCAGCTGGAGGACGGTGGTCAGGGAGTCTTGTTGTGCTGCAGCTAGAGGACAGTGGTCAGGGAGTCTAGTTGTGCTGCAGCTGGAGGACGGTTGTCAGAGAGTCTTGTTGTGCTGAAGTTGTAGGACGGTTGTC
This sequence comes from Blennius ocellaris, assembly GCF_963422515.1. Classification (NCBI taxonomy): domain Eukaryota; kingdom Metazoa; phylum Chordata; class Actinopteri; order Blenniiformes; family Blenniidae; genus Blennius; species Blennius ocellaris. The sequence continues at coordinate 2,891,489 of NC_137654.1, forward strand.
AGGGAGTCTTGTTGTGCTGCAGCCTAGAGGACGGTTGTCAGGGAGTCTTGTTGTGAAGAAGCTGTAGGACGGTTGTCAGGGAGTCTTGTTGTGCTGCAGCCTTGGGGATGGTTGTCAGGGAGTCTTGTTGTGCTGCAGCTGGAGGACGGTTGTCAGGGAGTCTTGTTGTGCTGCAGCTGGAGGACGGTGGTCAGGGAGTCTTGTGCTGCAGCTGGAGGACGGTGGTCAGGGAGTTTTGTTGTGCTGAAGCCTGGAGGACGGTGGTCAGGGAGTCTTGTTGTGTTGCAGCCTCGAGGACAGTGGTCAGGGAGTCTTGTTGTGCTGCAGCCTGGAGGACGGTGGTCAGGGACTCTTGCTGTGCTGAAGCTGTAGGACGGTTGTCATGGAGTCTTGTTGTGCTGCAGCCTGGAGGACGGTTGTCATGGAGTCTTGTTGTGCTGCAGCCTGGAGGACGGTGGTCAGGGAGTCTTGTTGTGTTGCAGCCTCGAGGACAGTGGTCAGGGAGTCTTGTTGTGCTGCAGCCTGGAGGACGGTGGTCAGGGACTCTTGCTGTGCTGAAGCTGTAGGACGGTTGTCATGGAGTCTTGTTGTGCTGAAGCTGTAGGACGGTTGTCATGGAGTCTTGTTGTGCTGCAGCCTGGAGGACGGTGGTCAGGGAGTCTTGTTGTGCTGAAGCTGTAGGAAGGTTGTCATGGAGTCTTATTGTGCTGCAGCCTGGAGGAAGGTTGTCAGGGAGTCTTGTTGTGCTGCAGCCTGGAGGACGGTGGTCAGGGAGTCTTGTTGTGCTGAAGCTGTAGGACGGTTGTCATGGAGTCTTGTTGTGCTGCAGCCTGAAGGAAGGTTGTCAGGGAGTCTTGTTGTACTGCAGCCTGAAGGAAGGTTGTCATGGAGTCTTGTTGTGCTGAAGCTGTAGGACGGTTGTCAGGGAGTCTTGTTTTGCTGCAGCTGGAGGACGGTTGTCAGGGAGCCTTGTTGTGCTGCAGCTGGAGGACGGTTGTCATGGAGTCTTGTTGTGCTGCAGCTGGAGGACGGTGGTCAGGGAGTTTTGTTGTGCTGAAGCCTGGAGGACGGTGGTCCGGGAGTCTTGTTGTGCTGCAGCCTCGAGGACGGTGGTCAGGGAGTCTTGTTGTGCTGCAGCCTGAAGGAAGGTTGTCAGGGAGTCTTGTTGTACTGCAGCCTGAAGGAAGGTTGTCATGGAGTCTTGTTGTGCTGAAGCTGTAGGACGGTTGTCAGGGAGTCTTGTTTTGCTGCAGCTGGAGGACGGTTGTCAGGGAGCCTTGTTGTGCTGCAGCTGGAGGACGGTTGTCATGGAGTCTTGTTGTGCTGCAGCTGGAGGATGGTGGTCAGGGAGTTTTGTTGTGCTGAAGCTGTAGGACGGTTGTCAGGGAGTCTTGTTGTGAAGAAGCTGTAGGACGGTTGTCAGGGAGTCTTGTTGTGCTGCAGCCTTGGGGATGGTTGTCAGGGAGTCTTGTTGTGCTGCAGCTGGAGGACGGTTGTCAGGGAGTCTTGTTGTGCTGCAGCTGGAGGACGGTGGTCAGGGAGTCTTATTGTGCTGAAGCCTGGAGGACGGTGGACAGGGAGTCTTGTTGTGCTGCAGCCTCGAGGACGGTGGTCAGGGAGTCTTGTTGTGCTGCAGCCTGGAGGACGGTGGTCAGGGATTCTTGTTGTGCTGAAGCTGTAGGACGGTTGTCATGGAGTCTTGTTGTGCTGCAGCTGGAGGACGGTGGTCAGGGAGTTTTGTTGTGCTGAAGCCTGGAGGACGGTGGTCAGGGAGTCTTGTTGTGTTGCAGCCTCGAGGACGGTGGTCAGGGAGTCTTGTTGTGCTGCAGCCTGGAGGACGGTGGTCAGGGACTCTTGCTGTGCTGAAGCTGTAGGACGGTTGTCATGGAGTCTTGTTGTGCTGCAGCCTGGAGGACGGTGGTCAGGGATTCTTGTTGTGCTGAAGCTGTAGGACGGTTGTCATGGAGTCTTGTTGTGCTGCAGCTGGAGGACGGTGGTCAGGGAGTTTTGTTGTGGTGAAGCCTGGAGGACGGTGGTCAGGGAGTCTTGTTGTGTTGCAGCCTCGAGGACGGTGGTCAGGGAGTCTTGTTGTGCTGCAGCCTGGAGGACGGTGGTCAGGGACTCTTGCTGTGCTGAAGCTGTAGGACGGTTGTCATGGAGTTTTGTTGTGCTGCAGCCTGGAGGACGGTGGTCAGGGAGTCTTGTTGTGCTGCAGCCTGGAGGACGGTGGTCAGGGAGTCTTGTTCTGCTGCAGCCTGGAGGACGGTTGTCAGAGAGTCTTGTTGTGCTGAAGTTGTAGGACGGTGGTCAGGGAGTCTTGTTGTGCTGCAGCCTAGAGGACGGTTGTCAGGGAGTCTTGTTGTGCTGCAGCCTGGAGGACGGTTGTCAGTGAGTCTTGTTGTGCTGAAGCCTGGAGGACGGTGGTCAGGGAGTCTTGTTGTGCTGCAGCCTCGAGGACGGTGGTCAGGGAGTCTTGTTGTGCTGCAGCCTCGAGGACGGTGGTCAGGGAGTCTTGTTGTGCTGCAGCCTGGAGGACGGTGGTCAGGGAGTCTTGTTGTGCTGCAGCCTGGAGGACGGTTGTCAGGGACTCTTGTTGTGCTGAAGCTGTAGGACGGTTGTCATGGAGTCTTGTTGTGCTGCAGCCTGGAGGACGGTGGTCAGGGAGTCTTGTTGTGCTAAAGCTGTAGGACGGTTGTCATGGAGTCTTGTTGTGCTGCAGCCTGGAGGACGGTGGTCAGGGAGTCTTGTTGTGCTGAAGCTGTAGGACGGTTGTCATGGAGTCTTGTTGTGCTGCAGCCTGAAGGAAGGTTGTCAGGGAGTCTTGTTGTACTGCAGCCTGAAGGAAGGTTGTCATGGAGTCTTGTTGTGCTGCAGCCTGAAGGAAGGTTGTCATGGAGTCTTGTTGTGCTGAAGCTGTAGGACGGTTGTCAGGGAGTCTTGTTGTGCTGCAGCCTGGTGTACGGTTGTCAGGGAGTCTTGTTGTGCTGCAGCCTGGTGGACGGTTGTCAGGGAGTCTATTTGTGCTGCAGCCTGGAGGACGGTTGTCAGGGAGTCTTGTTGTGCTGAAGCCTGGAGGACGGTTGTCAGGGAGTCTTGTTGTGCTGAAGCCTGGAGGACGGTGGTCAGGGAGTCTTGTTGTGCTGAAGCCTGGAGGACGGTGGTCAGGGAGTCTTGTTGTGCTGCAGCTGGAGGACGGTGGTCAGGGAGTCTTGTTGTGCTGCAGCTAGAGGACAGTGGTCAGGGAGTCTAGTTGTGCTGCAGCTGGAGGACGGTTGTCAGAGAGTCTTGTTGTGCTGAAGTTGTAGGACGGTTGTCAGGGAGTCTTGTTGTGCTGCAGCCTAGAGGACGGTTGTCAGGGAGTCTTGTTGTGAAGAAGCTGTAGGACGGTTGTCAGGGAGTCTTGTTGTGCTGCAGCCTTGGGGATGGTTGTCAGGGAGTCTTGTTGTGCTGCAGCTGGAGGACGGTTGTCAGGGAGTCTTGTTGTGCTGCAGCTGGAGGACGGTGGTCAGGGAGTCTTGTGCTGCAGCTGGAGGACGGTGGTCAGGGAGTTTTGTTGTGCTGAAGCCTGGAGGACGGTGGTCAGGGAGTCTTGTTGTGTTGCAGCCTCGAGGACAGTGGTCAGGGAGTCTTGTTGTGCTGCAGCCTGGAGGACGGTGGTCAGGGACTCTTGCTGTGCTGAAGCTGTAGGACGGTTGTCATGGAGTCTTGTTGTGCTGCAGCCTGGAGGACGGTTGTCATGGAGTCTTGTTGTGCTGCAGCCTGGAGGACGGTGGTCAGGGAGTCTTGTTGTGTTGCAGCCTCGAGGACAGTGGTCAGGGAGTCTTGTTGTGCTGCAGCCTGGAGGACGGTGGTCAGGGAGTCTTGCTGTGCTGAAGCTGTAGGACGGTTGTCATGGAGTCTTGTTGTGCTGAAGCTGTAGGACGGTTGTCATGGAGTCTTGTTGTGCTGCAGCCTGGAGGACGGTGGTCAGGGAGTCTTGTTGTGCTGAAGCTGTAGGAAGGTTGTCATGGAGTCTTATTGTGCTGCAGCCTGGAGGAAGGTTGTCAGGGAGTCTTGTTGTGCTGAAGCTGTAGGACGGTTGTCAGGGAGTCTTGTTTTGCTGCAGCTGGAGGACGGTTGTCAGGGAGCCTTGTTGTGCTGCAGCTGGAGGACGGTTGTCATGGAGTCTTGTTGTGCTGCAGCTGGAGGACGGTGGTCAGGGAGTTTTGTTGTGCTGAAGCCTGGAGGACGGTGGTCCGGGAGTCTTGTTGTGCTGCAGCCTCGAGGACGGTGGTCAGGGAGTCTTGTTGTGCTGCAGCCTGAAGGAAGGTTGTCAGGGAGTCTTGTTGTACTGCAGCCTGAAGGAAGGTTGTCATGGAGTCTTGTTGTGCTGAAGCTGTAGGACGGTTGTCAGGGAGTCTTGTTTTGCTGCAGCTGGAGGACGGTTGTCAGGGAGCCTTGTTGTGCTGCAGCTGGAGGACGGTTGTCATGGAGTCTTGTTGTGCTGCAGCTGGAGGATGGTGGTCAGGGAGTTTTGTTGTGCTGAAGCTGTAGGACGGTTGTCAGGGAGTCTTGTTGTGAAGAAGCTGTAGGACGGTTGTCAGGGAGTCTTGTTGTGCTGCAGCCTTGGGGATGGTTGTCAGGGAGTCTTGTTGTGCTGCAGCTGGAGGACGGTTGTCAGGGAGTCTTGTTGTGCTGCAGCTGGAGGACGGTGGTCAGGGAGTCTTATTGTGCTGAAGCCTGGAGGACGGTGGACAGGGAGTCTTGTTGTGCTGCAGCCTCGAGGACGGTGGTCAGGGAGTCTTGTTGTGCTGCAGCCTGGAGGACGGTGGTCAGGGATTCTTGTTGTGCTGAAGCTGTAGGACGGTTGTCATGGAGTCTTGTTGTGCTGCAGCTGGAGGACGGTGGTCAGGGAGTTTTGTTGTGCTGAAGCCTGGAGGACGGTGGTCAGGGAGTCTTGTTGTGTTGCAGCCTCGAGGACGGTGGTCAGGGAGTCTTGTTGTGCTGCAGCCTGGAGGACGGTGGTCAGGGACTCTTGCTGTGCTGAAGCTGTAGGACGGTTGTCATGGAGTCTTGTTGTGCTGCAGCCTGGAGGACGGTGGTCAGGGATTCTTGTTGTGCTGAAGCTGTAGGACGGTTGTCATGGAGTCTTGTTGTGCTGCAGCTGGAGGACGGTGGTCAGGGAGTTTTGTTGTGCTGAAGCCTCGAGGACGGTGGTCAGGGAGTCTTGTTGTGTTGCAGCCTCGAGGACGGTGGTCAGGGAGTCTTGTTGTGCTGCAGCCTGGAGGACGGTGGTCAGGGACTCTTGCTGTGCTGAAGCTGTAGGACGGTTGTCATGGAGTCTTGTTGTGCTGCAGCCTGGAGGACGGTGGTCAGGGAGTCTTGTTGTGCTGCAGCCTGGAGGACGGTGGTCAGGGAGTCTTGTTCTGCTGCAGCCTGGAGGACGGTGGTCAGGGAGTCTTGTTGTGCTGCAGCCTGGAGGACGGTGGTCAGGGAGTCTTGTTGTGCTGCAGCCTGGAGGACGGTGGTCAGGGAGTCTTGTTCTGCTGCAGCCTGGAGGACGGTGGTCAGGGAGTCTTGTTGTGCTGCAGCTGGAGGACGGTTGTCATGGAGTCTTGTTGTGCTGCAGCTGGAGGACGGTGGTCAGGGAGTTTTGTTGTGCTGAAGCCTGGAGGACGGTGGTCAGGGAGTCTTGTTGTGCTGCAGCCTGGAGGACGGTGGTCAGGGACTCTTGTTGTGCTGAAGCTGTAGGACGGTTGTCATGGAGTCTTGTTGTGCTGAAGCCTGGAGGACGGTGGTCAGGGAGTCTTGTTGTGCTGAAGCCTGGAGGACGGTGGTCAGGGAGTCTTGTTGTGCTGCAGATGGAGGACGGTGGTCAGGGAGTCTTGTTGTGCTGCAGCTAGAGGACAGTGGTCAGGGAGTCTAGTTGTGCTGCAGCTGGAGGACGGTTGTCAGAGAGTCTTGTTGTGCTGAAGTTGTAGGACGGTTGTCAGGGAGTCTTGTTGTGCTGCAGCCTAGAGGACGGTTGTCAGGGAGTCTTGTTGTGAAGAAGCTGTAGGACGGTTGTCAGGGAGTCTTGTTGTGCTGCAGCCTTGGGGATGGTTGTAAGGGAGTCTTGTGCTGAAGCTGTAGGACGGTTGTCAGGGAGTCTTGTTGTGCTGCAGCTGGAGGACGGTGGTCAGGGAGTCTTGTTGTGCTGCAGCTGGAGGACGGTGGTCAGGGAGTTTTGTTGTGCTGAAGCCTGGAGGACGGTGGTCAGGGAGTCTTGTTGTGTTGCAGCCTCGAGGACAGTGGTCAGGGAGTCTTGTTGTGCTGCAGCCTGGAGGACGGTGGTCAGGGACTCTTGCTGTGCTGAAGCTGTAGGATGGTTGTCATGGAGTCTTGTTGTGCTGCAGCCTGGAGGACGGTGGTCAGGGAGTCTTGTTGTGCTGCAGCCTGGAGGACGGTGGTCAGGGAGTCTTGTTGTGCTGCAGCCTGGAGGACGGTGGTCAGGGAGTCTTGTTGTGCTGAAGCTGTAGGACGGTTGTCATGGAGTCTTATTGTGCTGCAGCCTGGAGGAAGGTTGTCAGGGAGTCTTGTTGTGCTGCAGCCTGGAGGACGGTGGTCAGGGAGTCTTGTTGTGCTGAAGCTGTAGGACGGTTGTCATGGAGTCTTGTTGTGCTGCAGCCTGAAGGAAGGTTGTCAGGGAGTCTTGTTGTACTGCAGCCTGAAGGAAGGTTGTCATGGAGTCTTGTTGTGCTGAAGCTGTAGGACGGTTGTCAGGGAGTCTTGTTTTGCTGCAGCTGGAGGACGGTTGTCAGGGAGCCTTGTTGTGCTGCAGCTGGAGGACGGTTGTCAGGGAGTCTTGTTGCGCTGCAGCCTGGAGGACGGTGGTCAGGTAGTCTTGTTGTACGGCAGCCTGAAGGAAGGTTGTCATGGAGTCTTGTTGTGCTGAAGCTGTAGGACGGTTGTCAGGGAGTCTTGTTTTGCTGCAGGTGGAGGACGGTTGTCATGGAGCCTTGTTGTGCTGCAGCTGGAGGACGGTTGTCATGGAGTCTTGTTGTGCTGCAGCTGGAGGACGGTGGTCAGGGAGTTTTGTTGTGCTGCAGCCTCGAGGACGGTGGTCAGGGAGTCTTGTTGTGCTGCAGCCTGAAGGAAGGTTGTCAGGGAGTCTTGTTGTACTGCAGCCTGAAGGAAGGTTGTCATGGAGTCTTGTTGTGCTGAAGCTGTAGGACGGTTGTCAGGGAGTCTTGTTTTGCTGCAGCTGGAGGACGGTTGTCAGGGAGCCTTGTTGTGCTGCAGCTGGAGGACGGTTGTCATGGAGTCTTGTTGTGCTGCAGCTGGAGGATGGTGGTCAGGGAGTTTTGTTGTGCTGAAGCTGTAGGACGGTTGTCAGGGAGTCTTGTTGTGCTGTAGCCTTGGGGATGGTTGTCAGGGAGTCTTGTTGTGCTGCAGCTGGAGGACGGTTGTCAGGGAGTCTTGTTGTGCTGCAGCTGGAGGACGGTGGTCAGGGAGTCTTGTTGTGCTGCAGCTGGAGGACGGTGGTCAGGGAGTCTTATTGTGCTGAAGCCTGGAGGACGGTGGTCAGGGAGTCTTGTTGTGCTGCAGCCTCGAGGACGGTGGTCAGGGAGTCTTGTTGTGCTGCAGCCTGGAGGACAGTGGTCAGGGATTCTTGTTGTGCTGAAGCTGTAGGACGGTTGTCATGGAGTCTTGTTGTGCTGCAGCTGGAGGACGGTGGTCAGGGAGTCTTATTGTGCTGAGGCCTGGAGGACGGTGGTCAGGGAGTCTTGTTGTGTTGCAGCCTCGAGGACGGTGGTCAGGGAGTCTTGTTGTGCTGCAGCCTGGAGGACGGTGGTCAGGGACTCTTGCTGTGCTGAAGCTGTAGGACGGTTGTCATGGAGTCTTGTTGTGCTGCAGCCTGGAGGACGGTGGTCAGGGAGTCTTGTTGTGCTGCAGCCTGGAGGACGGTGGTCAGGGAGTCTTGTTCTGCTGCAGCCTGATGGACGGTGGTCAGGGAGTCTTGTTGTGCTGCAGCCTGGAGGACGGTTGTCAGGGAGCCTTGTTGTGCTGCAGCTGGAGGACGGTTGTCATGGAGTCTTGTTGTGCTGCAGCTGGAGGACGGTGGTCAGGGAGTTTTGTTGTGCTGAAGCCTGGAGGACGGTGGTCAGGGAGTCTTGTTGTGCTGCAGCCTTGAGGACGGTGGTCAGGGAGTCTTGTTGTGCTGAAGCTGTAGGACGGTTGTCATGGAGTATTGTTGTGCTGCAGCCTGGAGGACGGTGGTCAGGGAGTCTTGTTGTGCTGAAGCTGTAGGACGGTTGTCATGGAGTCTTATTGTGCTGCAGCCTGGAGGAAGGTTGTCAGGGAGTCTTGTTGTGCTGCAGCCTGGAGGACGGTGGTCAGGGAGTCTTGTTGTGCTGAAGCTGTAGGACGGTTGTCATGGAGTCTTGTTGTGCTGCAGCCTGAAGGAAGGTTGTCAGGGAGTCTTGTTGTACTGCAGCCTGAAATAAGGTTGTCATGGAGTCTTGTTGTGCTGAAGCTGTAGGACGGTTGTCATGGAGTCTTGTTGTGCTGCAGCCTGTAGGACGGTTGTAATGGAGTCTTGTTGTACTGCAGCCTGAAGGAAGGTTGTCATGGAGTCTTGTTGTGCTGAAGCTGTAGGACGGTTGTCAGGGAGTCTTGTTTTGCTGCAGCTGGAGGACAGTTGTCAGGGAGTCTTGTTGTGCTGCAGCAGGAGGACGGTGGTCAGGGAGTCTTGTTGTGCTGCAGCAGGAGGACGGTGGTCAGGGAGTCTTGTTGTGCTGCAGCCTGGAGGACGGTGGTCAGGGAGTCTTGTTGTGCTGCAGCCTGGAGGACGGTGGTCAGGGAGTCTTGTTGTGCTGCAGCCTGGAGGACGGTGGTCAGGGAGTCTTGTTCTGCTGCAGCCTGGAGGACGGTGGTCAGGGAGTCTTGTTGTGCTGCAGCTGGAGGACGGTTGTCATGGAGTCTTGTTGTGCTGCAGCTGGAGGACGGTGGTCAGGGAGTTTTGTTGTGCTGAAGCCTGGAGGACGGTGGTCAGGGAGTCTTGTTGTGCTGCAGCCTGGAGGACGGTGGTCAGGGACTCTTGTTGTGCTGAAGCTGTAGGACGGTTGTCATGGAGTCTTGTTGTGCTGAAGCCTGGAGGACGGTGGTCAGGGAGTCTTGTTGTGCTGCAGCTGGAGGACGGTTGTCAGGGAGTCTTGTTGTGCTGAAGCCTGGAGGACGGTGGTCAGGGAGTCTTGTTGTGCTGCAGATGGAGGACGGTGGTCAGGGAGTCTTGTTGTGCTGCAGCTAGAGGACAGTGGTCAGGGAGTCTAGTTGTGCTGCAGCTGGAGGACGGTTGTCAGAGAGTCTTGTTGTGCTGAAGTTGTAGGACGGTTGTCAGGGAGTCTTGTTGTGCTGCAGCCTAGAGGACGGTTGTCAGGGAGTCTTGTTGTGAAGAAGCTGTAGGACGGTTGTCAGGGAGTCTTGTTGTGCTGCAGCCTTGGGGATGGTTGTAAGGGAGTCTTGTGCTGAAGCTGTAGGACGGTTGTCAGGGAGTCTTGTTGTGCTGCAGCTGGAGGACGGTGGTCAGGGAGTCTTGTTGTGCTGCAGCTGGAGGACGGTGGTCAGGGAGTTTTGTTGTGCTGAAGCCTGGAGGACGGTGGTCAGGGAGTCTTGTTGTGTTGCAGCCTCGAGGACAGTGGTCAGGGAGTCTTGTTGTGCTGCAGCCTGGAGGACGGTGGTCAGGGACTCTTGCTGTGCTGAAGCTGTAGGATGGTTGTCATGGAGTCTTGTTGTGCTGCAGCCTGGAGGACGGTGGTCAGGGAGTCTTGTTGTGCTGCAGCCTGGAGGACGGTGGTCAGGGAGTCTTGTTGTGCTGCAGCCTGGAGGACGGTGGTCAGGGAGTCTTGTTGTGCTGAAGCTGTAGGACGGTTGTCATGGAGTCTTATTGTGCTGCAGCCTGGAGGAAGGTTGTCAGGGAGTCTTGTTGTGCTGCAGCCTGGAGGACGGTGGTCAGGGAGTCTTGTTGTGCTGAAGCTGTAGGACGGTTGTCATGGAGTCTTGTTGTGCTGCAGCCTGAAGGAAGGTTGTCAGGGAGTCTTGTTGTACTGCAGCCTGAAGGAAGGTTGTCATGGAGTCTTGTTGTGCTGAAGCTGTAGGACGGTTGTCAGGGAGTCTTGTTTTGCTGCAGCTGGAGGACGGTTGTCAGGGAGCCTTGTTGTGCTGCAGCTGGAGGACGGTTGTCAGGGAGTCTTGTTGCGCTGCAGCCTGGAGGACGGTGGTCAGGTAGTCTTGTTGTACGGCAACCTGAAGGAAGGTTGTCATGGAGTCTTGTTGTGCTGAAGCTGTAGGACGGTTGTCAGGGAGTCTTGTTTTGCTGCAGGTGGAGGACGGTTGTCATGGAGCCTTGTTGTGCTGCAGCTGGAGGACGGTTGTCATGGAGTCTTGTTGTGCTGCAGCTGGAGGACGGTGGTCAGGGAGTTTTGTTGTGCTGCAGCCTCGAGGACGGTGGTCAGGGAGTCTTGTTGTGCTGCAGCCTGAAGGAAGGTTGTCAGGGAGTCTTGTTGTACTGCAGCCTGAAGGAAGGTTGTCATGGAGTCTTGTTGTGCTGAAGCTGTAGGACGGTTGTCAGGGAGTCTTGTTTTGCTGCAGCTGGAGGACGGTTGTCAGGGAGCCTTGTTGTGCTGCAGCTGGAGGACGGTTGTCATGGAGTCTTGTTGTGCTGCAGCTGGAGGATGGTGGTCAGGGAGTTTTGTTGTGCTGAAGCTGTAGGACGGTTGTCAGGGAGTCTTGTTGTGCTGTAGCCTTGGGGATGGTTGTCAGGGAGTCTTGTTGTGCTGCAGCTGGAGGACGGTTGTCAGGGAGTCTTGTTGTGCTGCAGCTGGAGGACGGTGGTCAGGGAGTCTTGTTGTGCTGCAGCTGGAGGACGGTGGTCAGGGAGTCTTATTGTGCTGAAGCCTGGAGGACGGTGGTCAGGGAGTCTTGTTGTGCTGCAGCCTCGAGGACGGTGGTCAGGGAGTCTTGTTGTGCTGCAGCCTGGAGGACAGTGGTCAGGGATTCTTGTTGTGCTGAAGCTGTAGGACGGTTGTCATGGAGTCTTGTTGTGCTGCAGCTGGAGGACGGTGGTCAGGGAGTCTTATTGTGCTGAGGCCTGGAGGACGGTGGTCAGGGAGTCTTGTTGTGTTGCAGCCTCGAGGACGGTGGTCAGGGAGTCTTGTTGTGCTGCAGCCTGGAGGACGGTGGTCAGGGACTCTTGCTGTGCTGAAGCTGTAGGACGGTTGTCATGGAGTCTTGTTGTGCTGCAGCCTGGAGGACGGTGGTCAGGGAGTCTTGTTGTGCTGCAGCCTGGAGGACGGTGGTCAGGGAGTCTTGTTCTGCTGCAGCCTGATGGACGGTGGTCAGGGAGTCTTGTTGTGCTGCAGCCTGGAGGACGGTTGTCAGGGAGCCTTGTTGTGCTGCAGCTGGAGGACGGTTGTCATGGAGTCTTGTTGTGCTGCAGCTGGAGGACGGTGGTCAGGGAGTTTTGTTGTGCTGAAGCCTGGAGGACGGTGGTCAGGGAGTCTTGTTGTGCTGCAGCCTTGAGGACGGTGGTCAGGGAGTCTTGTTGTGCTGAAGCTGTAGGACGGTTGTCATGGAGTATTGTTGTGCTGCAGCCTGGAGGACGGTGGTCAGGGAGTCTTGTTGTGCTGAAGCTGTAGGACGGTTGTCATGGAGTCTTATTGTGCTGCAGCCTGGAGGAAGGTTGTCAGGGAGTCTTGTTGTGCTGCAGCCTGGAGGACGGTGGTCAGGGAGTCTTGTTGTGCTGAAGCTGTAGGACGGTTGTCATGGAGTCTTGTTGTGCTGCAGCCTGAAGGAAGGTTGTCAGGGAGTCTTGTTGTACTGCAGCCTGAAATAAGGTTGTCATGGAGTCTTGTTGTGCTGAAGCTGTAGGACGGTTGTCATGGAGTCTTGTTGTGCTGCAGCCTGTAGGACGGTTGTAATGGAGTCTTGTTGTACTGCAGCCTGAAGGAAGGTTGTCATGGAGTCTTGTTGTGCTGAAGCTGTAGGACGGTTGTCAGGGAGTCTTGTTTTGCTGCAGCTGGAGGACAGTTGTCAGGGAGTCTTGTTGTGCTGCAGCAGGAGGACGGTGGTCAGGGAGTCTTGTTGTGCTGCAGCAGGAGGACGGTGGTCAGGGAGTCTTGTTGTGCTGCAGCCTGGAGGACGGTGGTCAGGGAGTCTTGTTGTGCTGCAGCTGGAGGACGGTGGTCAGGGAGTCTTGTTGTGCTGCAGCTGGAGGACGGTTGTCAGGGAGTCTTGTGCTGCAGCTGGAGGAACGGGTCAAGGAGCAGAGTCTCATGCAGGAGCTCGGTGCAGCAGGTGGGTCCAGAGCTGCAGCAGAAGAGAGACAAACTTCTCGCAGGACAATACAGACTGAGGCAAGGCAGAGCAGGGTGCCACTAACAGTAGGTAGTTTTATGGTCCGACGCCGAGTCTTCATCTGATGCCAGCTTTCTAGAGAGCGAGGTGCATTGTAGGGTGAAGCCACACCCTGCTGCAGGTGAGAGCATCAGGTAATCAGCACTGCACTGCTCCACCTCACAGCATCCAGGACACGCCCACTAGGAAAGAGGGAAGGAGGGAGGGGGAAGGGAACACATGCTGCCACTGGCAGAGCCAGAGGTGGAGGTCATGACAACTTCATCTGAATTAATGAGGAGAACCGTGTTTATAGTGTAAATATATACAGTGTATATATAAGAAGAAACACGTTGATATCATCTTAAAGCAAGTGCAGGGATCCTACAATGTTGGTTTTATGGTGTTTGTGGAGTCGATGTAGACAATTGGAAGGTTTGTTGCAGATGATTCTTCTCATTTACAGCAGAAAACTGAAATGAAGTGAATGAAGCGACCAAAGGAGGGAAGGGCTTTGGCCATGAAACCGTAGACTGCAATTTGTGTTGTGAATATTGAGGAGCAACTCAGTCACTGTACTGGACTGTTGTGATGTTTACCGTTTGCCATTTGGTCTCCATCCCTACCCTAAAAGAAACCGGCTAAAATGAATCTCTTGGTGACAGAGTGAGGAGCTCAGCCATTCACAAGAGAATCCAAGTCAAGCTGCTGCTCCTCCACACTGAGACGAGTCTGATTAGGACGCCCCCTGGTGGCCTCCCTTTAGAGGTTTACTGAATACGTCCCACTGGGAGCAGGCCTCGGTCCAGGACGCCAGAGAGGACGGGTCTCCAGGTTCTAACCCCAGAAGAGCTGGAGGAAGATGGAGGTGACAGAGAAGTCTGGACTCCTCTGCTCTATATACTGTCATGGATGGATGGATGGATGGATGGATGGTGGATGGATGGATGGATGGATGCATGGACGGTGGATGGATGCATGGATGGATGGATGCATGGTGGATGGATGCATGGATGGAAGGATGGATGGATGGATAATGAATGGTGGATGGATGGATGGATGGATGGATGGATGGATGGTGGATGGATGCATGGATGGATGGATGGATGGTGGATGGATGGATGGATGGATGCATGGATGGATGCATGGATGGATGGATGGAGGAATAATGAATGGTGGATGGATGCATGGATGGATGGATAATGAATGGTGGATGGATGGATGGATAATGAATGGTGGATGGATGGATGGATGGATGGATGGTGGATGGATGCATGGATGGATGGATGCATGGATGGTGGATGGATGGTGGATGGATGGATGGATGGATGCATGGACGGTGGATGGATGCATGGATGGATGGATGCATGGTGGATGGATGCATGGATGGAAGGATGGATGGATGGATAATGAATGGTGGATGGATGGATGGATGGATGGATGGATGGTGGATGGATGCATGGATGGATGGATGGATGGATGCATGGATGGAAGGATGGATGGATGGATAATGAATGGTGGATGGATGGATGGATGGTGGATGGATGCATGGATGGATGCATGTATGGATGGATGGAGGGATAATTAATGGTGGATGGATGCATGGATGGATGGATAATGAATGGTGGATGGATGGATGGATAATGAATGGTGGATGGATGGATGGATGGATGGATGGATGGATGGTGGATGGATGCATGGATGGATGGATGCATGGATGGTGGATGGATGCATGGATGGATGGATGCATGGTGGATGGATGCATGGATGTATGGATGTATGGATAATGAATGATGGATGGATGGATGGATGGATGGTGGATGGATGCATGGATGGATGGATAATGAATGGTGGATGGATGGATGGATGCATGGATGGATGGATGCATGGATGCATGGATGGTGGATGGATGCATGGATGGATGGATGGATGGTGGATGGATGCATGGATGGAGGGATAATGAATGGTGGATAGATGCATGGATGGATGGATGGAGGGATAATGAATGGTGGATGGATGGATGGATGGATAATGAATGGTGGATGGATGCATGAATGGATGCATGGATGGATGGATGGATGGGTGGATGGATGGATGGATTCATGGTTGGATGCATGGATGGATGGAGGGATAATGAATGGTGGATGGATGCATGGATGGATGGATGGATGGATAATGAATGGTGGATGGATGGAAAATGAATGGTGGATGGATGGATAATGAATGGTGGATGGATGGATGGATAGTGAATGATGGATGGATGGATGATGAATGGTGGATGGATGGATAATAATGGTGGATGGATGGATGATGAATGGTGGATGGATGGATGATGAATGTTGGATGGATGGATGATGATGGTGGATGGATGGATAATGAATGATGGATGGATGGATAATGAATGGTGGATGGATGGATGATGAATGGTGGATGGATGGATGATGAATGGTGGATGGATGGATGATGATGGTGGATGGATGGATAATGAATGATGGATGGATGGATAATGAATGATGGATGGATGGATAATGAATGGTGGATGGATGGATGATGAATGGTGGATGGATGGATGATGAATGGACCAATCCATGGCAGGCTAGATCAAAAAGGCCAGTGGGCTACTTTTGGCCTGCACCTGTAGTTTTCCCAGCCCTGGACTAGATGTATAAATAATGGTGTCATCTGCAGAGATGAACATCTGCACTGAGGGCAGAGTTGTTGAAGTCGTACTAGTAGTGGTAGAAGTGCCTCCAGGGAACAGAAGAACGTCTTAGGGAACCAAACCCTGCGAGCAGAAGGTGTTCTGAGTCTGCTCAGATGTTTTGAACGTCTCCTCTGGTCTCCCTCCACAGGTCCTGCCAAAGTTGTCTCTCTCCGTTGTCTCTGAAGTGGACGGTATCCTTGGCAACAAGCCCCACAGTAAAAAAGACTTCAGGTCCTAGAAGTCCTCCTGAAGGGCCGTTCACCGTGACCTGCTTTTGGAGGAGACGTCTGCCGGGAAGATGGCCTCAACGAGTGAATAAGAGGCTCATTCTTTCACATCTTGTCCCTTGATATGGAGATAGAACATGGAGAACATCTGGACGTCGTGATGCGGAGCAGCTGGAACGTTTCCTCTGACACTCATCGAAATAATCATGAAACCTGCTCCACTTCCTTCCCCTCTTCTGGAAACCTGAGCTTCAGAAAATATCACAGTGTAAACTGTTGTTTCTATTGACACACACACACACACACACACACACACACACACACACACACACACACACACACACACACACACACACACACACACACACGCACACACACATCAAAAACCGGTGGGGACGATCCACTCTTTAAACTGCAGGCTGAATCTCTTTGTTATTTTACTGTTTTCATTCGTTCATCAGCTGCAGTCACAATTAATTTATTTCATGAATTAATTTTTCTTTCAGTTGGTATTTATTATGATACTTATTTAAAATGTTTTAGTTGCGGTTTCTTTAAATCCATGAAAGAAACTCAGTAAAATACTTGAAGGTGGACGATGAGTCAACTTTTCCACAAAGAAATTTTAAAGTAATACAAAAACAAAAAAAACAATTTATTACCGTGAAGAAAATGCAAATGTCTTCGCTTTAGGATTCGGGCTATAAAAGGCTGTTACCACATTTCATTCACTTATCTATACATGTCCCGTTGTCCTTTGTGGGGACAGAGATGAAATATTCTGTCACAACCTGGTTTTACATATTAGGTGCACTAACTGGGAGCATTTTCAGAGAGAAATGTGAACTCTAGGTCCGTGTTTATAACAAAAGTGTCATTGTTGCTTTTTAAAGACTTGTAGCAACCAGAGCAGACTTCAATGTGTCCCACAACTATTTTGTTTTTATGTCTGTAATGAAGTCACTGTTGTTAATTTGGAAGAATTGATGAATTGTGAGCAAAATATGGTCACTTGACTAATAAAGAGTGAACTCAATAATTATGTGGATTATTGTTGTTGGCAGCAGAGTTCTTTAGTCCGTTAGGTGAATGCAGTAAGCGAGTGAGTGGTTGTGGTAATCAGAGGGTCGTAATGCCATTTGAGGGCATGGCAATGGCCTGTTGAGATTTATGGTTGGTTATTAGTGTTAAAATTACTGTAAGTAATAGATTACTGAAAATGAATCACTGGAAGTAATTTATGAAAAATTGGAATTATTAATGGATCTAAACTGTCATTCACTGATTAACAAAACCTAGAGTAATTGAGTAATTACTTAAAAGTTAATACATTATCAAAAATAATTTATTAATGAAAAAATATTAATTTGAATAAATTGGTTATTTTTCAAACAATAATGAAATTGGGGCACCACCAGCTAAACTGGAAATAGCTAATACCAAATATCAGTCTCGTTTGTAAAAAGGATTATTTAACTTTCACTAACTTAATATTCCTGTGCAGAATATAACAATCTTATATAACAGGGAAGGTGTGAGATTCGAGCTCAGACTGTTACAAACCAGTTAATGTCAACAATAAATATACAATAATTACCAGGAATCGATTGATTCAGATAACAGGCATTTATTTACATAAATGCATTAATTCATAAATAATTCCTAAATTTCATAAACCAAGACAATCAAGTAAACATCATCTAACATCTGTGTGTGTGTGTGTGTGTGTGTGTGTGTGTGTGTGTGTGTGTGTGTGTGTGTGTGTGTGTGTGTGTATGTTGGGGAGTCTGAGTGTGGATGTAATGACCACAAGTGTCCACCAGGTGGCGTCGGACCTTGGAGAGTCAGTGTGAGGAGGTGTAATGACTTCGAGCATCCACTGGGTGATGCGTGAGTCGGGTCCTCATCCAAGATGGCGGCTCCAGTGTTGTTTACAACGAACCAAAATGGCAACTCAGTTTTCCTTGGGTTACTGCGGCGCCCACAGACGCTCTGAGAAGCCGTCATTGGAAAATCCAAGATGGCCGACAATATGTGCGCTTCCATAATTATCGCCGCCATTTGTGTTTTGCCATTTTTAACAAATCACCACCCCAGCGCCACTGTCGGTGGGAGGCAGTACTACGTGGAATATGGCTGCTTCCTGCTGGTCGCCGCCTTGTTTTGTTCTGAGGCACAATCACAGCGTCGCTGTCGGTGGGAGGCAAGAGAACATGATCCTCAATGCAGCCGAGCTCCTCCAGACTTGAAACCTCCCAGTGGGTATAAAAGTGGCACTGTACGGCCGCTGACATACTTGTTTTTGGCCGCCGCCATACGTATATGTGGCCTCTGCTATATTTAAAGGGACAACTGACGTCATTGGCTTAACATTGCGTCACGGTTTCATGGATCATGTTCAGTTTGAAGAAGCACAAGAACACTGGAGGAACATCCAGGAGATATAATGTGGATAAAGGTCCAGAGCCAAGAGGATTGAAGAGAGAGAGAGAGAGAGAGAGAGAGAGAGAGAGAACCCCCCACCCCCCCCCCCATCATATTCCACATTACATTTATACAAACAGCCAAGAAAAAAATCACTCATGATGAATGGAGAAGAAGCTTTGAACAAAAAATATAGTGAAGGAGGTTTTGAGTTTCTTTATCAACCTGTATGCATCTTCGTAAAAAAATACTGAATCACCTTTCAATTACATAAATGATCTGATTCTCGTAAACAAAGAAAACTTTACAAATGTAGAAGAGGATGGAACCACATTTTGAAGATTCCAATAGATGAGACGGTAATGAGTGGCAGCAGTGCAGCTACACTCCACTATCAGATGAAGACAGGAAGTAATCAGATTACTACACCATCACCAGATGAAAACAGGAAGTAATCAGATTACTACACCCTCACCAGATGAAAACAGGAAGTAATCAGATTACTACACCATCACCAGGTGAAAACAGGAAGTAATCAGATTACTACACCATCACCAGGTGACAACAGGAAGTAATCAGATTACTACACCCTCACCAGATGAAAACAGGAAGTAATCAGATTACTACACCATCACCAGGTGAAAACAGGAAGTAATCAGATTACTACACCATCAGCAGGTGAAAACAGGAAGTAATCAGATTACTACACCATCACCAGGTGAAAACAGGAAGTAATCAGATTACTACACCATCCCCAGGTGAAAACAGGAAGTAATCAGATTACTACACCATCACCAGGTGAAAACAGGAAGTAATCAGATTACTACACCAACACCATGTGAAAACAGGAAGTAATCAGATTACTACACCATCACAAGGTGAAAACAGGAAGTAATCAGATTACTACACTCCACAATCAGGTGAAAACAGGAAGTAATCAGATTACTACACCATCCCCAGGTGAAAACAGGAAGTCATAAGATTACTACACCATCACCAGGTGAAAACAGGAAGTAATCAGATTACTACACCATCACCAGGTGAAAACAGGAAGTAATCAGATTACTACACCATCCCCAGGTGAAAACAGGAAGTAATCAGATTACTACACCAACACCATGTGAAAACAGGAAGTAATCAGATTACTACACCATCACCAAGTGAAAACAGGAAGTAATCAGATTACTACACCATCACCAGATGAAAACAGGAAGTAATCAGATTACTACACCATCACCAGGTGAAAACAGGAAGTAATCAGATTACTACACCATCACCAGGTGAAAGCAGGAAGTAATCAGATTACTACACCATCACCAGATGAAAACAGGAAGTAATAAGATTACTACCAGATGCATTCAGACTCTTGTTCATCATGGAGGTTGGTTCTCCAGTGAGAGAGTTAGAACGTTCTCCACTGACTATGAGGACCTCGGCCTCCAGCCTTGTTCATCATGGAGGTTGGTTCTCCAGTGAGAGAGCTAGAACGTTCTCCACTGGCTATGAGGACCTGGGCCTCCAGCCTTGTGTGACCTGAGCCCATCAGGATGTTGATGATGATGTGAAAAACACTGACAAGCTGCATGTAGATGGTTTCTAAAGACACTAAATATTGACCTCTCTACTTCTATGATGTCCCCCATTCGACTGATCGTCTTACTTCTGGAACATCAGAAACATAACGATGAGTCTCAGGTCTTCTTGGTTCCTGTCACCTCCTCCATCTCTTCCAGTAGCTCCAACATCTGTTACAATACAGAGGAATAAAAGTAAACAAATCAAGCTTATGTAACGTAAAAACTCTCAAACTTGATGAAGAGATGTTTTGTGACCTGCTGGTCACTGAAACATCTTCATGATGACGAGCTGCTGGAGGGCAGGTGATGCAGACGACATCTTCCAGAGGTTCTTTCTGTCTGAACGACCCTCCAGTCCATGAGGTCATCATGAAGCTCTGAAGCCAAAGAGCAAAGAGAGAAGAGAGAACAGATATTAGGATCACTAACAGCACAGTTTGATCTGCTCTCTGGAAAACACAGTGCGGATCCTCCTCCTCCTAGAAAACACAGTGAGGATCCTCCTCCTCCTAGAAAACACAGTGAGGATCCTCCTCCTCCTAGAAAACACAGTGAGGATCCTCCTCCTCCTTCAACAGCCTCAATGATCCTGCAGAGAAAAACACCTTGTGGAAACCAATGACAAGAAAAGTTCCACTTTGATTAAAGTCAAAACTGTCTGGAATCATTGTTTCTGTGATTTAAACAATATTAATCACCAACTGAAGACAAGATGCAGAATCAGTTGATATTTTACTTTGACAATGTGATCATCAAACTACTGTTGATGATTAAACCTTAATGAAAGTAGTGACCTAATATAAAGATTTCACTGCAGTGTTTACATTATTTATCTACTTATACTTCTCTTAACTTATTATATTCATAGCCTGTATATATGTCAATTATTTCTATTGTTAGTGTGTGAAATTCTTTTTTAAATGCAGTTGTGAAGAGAAATGCAATTTCAGTTTTCTGTATGTGTGGCACAGACATAAACATTTAACTTTATTGACAAACATCTAAATGATTCATTGCATTATGTTATATATTTTATTCAAAATCTCTCTCATAACCTTTAATAAGTTTTCATGTGAATGCACTGATAAAAAGTTTCATCCCAGATAGATGCTTCCTATTAAGATGCCTTGTTATAATAAATTAATTATTAGTCACATTTTAGTGACCGAGGATATATATATATATATATATATACAGCATCTATCTGGGATAAAAACACAACAGGAAGTTTGTTGTATACATCCATTATTACCATATAATGTGACTACTGGTGCAGTTCAATGTCGGCACATTCGTCTCTTTTTTTTGTAATTAACTTTTTATTTGGAAAACACATGGGTAGACACCATTTCACTTGGTGACCAATAACGAAGAAGAGTCCAAGTATCTCAGTCCACATCGTCCTCCCGAGTTCTCCATTTTCTCGATGATAATTAAAAGAAAAAGAAAAAAAGGAAAGAAAAAGGGGGGGAGGCTCATCTCCTCATTATGTTTTTGTCACCTGAGACAAACATCCACACACATTTCTTTTTAAAATGTTGGCACACCTAATAGGATATCAATTGAAATCTGATCTCACTGTTTTTACATCTCCTGTCCATTTAGACCAAAGTTTATAAAATGTGTCTTTTTGCACCCTGAGGGAAAACGATAGTTTTTCCATTATATAAATCCATGAATAATATCGATCCATTCTTCGATGGTCGGTGATTCCACTTTCAACCATTTTCTGGTAATGGCTTTTTTACCTGCGGCAGTAATGTGGCCATTAGCTTTGTATCATTTCTTGACCAATTACAGAAAACGATATCACCCAGATACAGGGTTTCACATGTAAGGGGGATGTTTGATCTGAATATATTATTTATATGCATATGTAACTCTTCCCAGTAGCTCCTGATTACCTGACAACTCCAAAAGATGTGGTAGTGATTTGCCCCATTTACCCCGCAGAGTCTCCAACATGCATCGCCACCTCCCCAGTGACGATTCTGAGCAGGTGTGAGGAAGAATCTCACCAGGTTTTTCCAACAAAATTCCCGCCACATGCCGGACCCCGTCGTAATACATGGTAGCTGACAGATTGCCTCCCAACTCTCCACCGAAATCAAATTATTACCTTCATTTTCCCATTTCCTCCTAATATAATCTATACCGTCGTGTTTAGATGTTTGGATACTGTTGTAAAGTTTTGAGATTATTTTATTACATGCTGTGGATTCACATATTGTCCAAAATACTTCTACAGGGCCCAACTCCCCTCCTTTCAAAACTGTTTTCAGGTTCTGATTAAAATAATGCCCAACTTGCAGGTATCTATAAAAGTCATCTTTCTTCATTCCAAATTTCTTTTCCAGTATTTCAAAGCTCGAAAATGTCCCATTATTGATGAATGAATAATATGTAGTCAATCCTTTTACGGCCCAATTTGTAAATCTACTGTCAATTTTGTTTGGTTTGAAGTCCGAAACGTAGGCACACCACCTCATTCATTTAGTCAAGTCTCCTAATCTACAGATTTTGACCATTTCCTGCCATGATTTAAGAGAAACCTCAAGTAGAGGGTTTTCAGAGGTTTTCAGCTCCTCCTGCAGTTTTCTGTCAGCTATTAGGGCCCCAACTGGTATTCCCCTCACCACTGTACCCTCCACATCTTTCCACCCTGCACTATAATACATATGGTCTCAGCTGAGCCACCAGGTAATACACCTGTAAGGAAGGAGACGGGCTTCCTTGATATGACAATGTGTTGGATCGTTATGTAGAGCCCACAGCGGGTGATCGGTCAGAGTCACTCAAGAGTCCCTCGGTGGATGATGTTTTATTGACACTCAACCGTAGGATGGGGTGTGTCTCATTACGGGAGTTATGGGAGGATGACGTAGATGCGTGCGTGGGTAGGCATGGGTATGTGTGTGTGTGTGTGTGTGTGTGTGTGTGTGTGTGTGTGTGTGTGTGTGTGTGTGTGTGTGTGTGTGTGTGTGTGTGTGTGTGTGTGTGTGTGTGTGTGGTTCTGCAACAGGGAAACAGAAATGAAAACAGTTAGCAGAATGTCTGATATAACTGATAGTTGCAGTAATCTATAAACATGGCAGAAACTGGCATAAACAACGAACATGACTGCTCTGTGAGCCTTAACAGCTTCTAAACATGAAAATGGGGAAAGATGAACCATTTCCAATACAATAGCTCCCCCTACTGGTAACACAGACAACTACAGCCAGCTGTGCCGGGAGGTCACGTGACAAGTGGACATGCGGGAGGTCCGTGCACCGTAGCCAATCAGCTAGACTGACCGCCGAGATCACCGCGACGGCTACAAACAGAGGGCCTGTAACGGACAGCCGACGAGGGAAACCCGAAGGAAAACATCCTAATGGCAACATACAAACTTTACAGAAAGGAAAATCACTGCACGAGACCTAGCTCGGCAGGAAAAGCCCGAGCTAATACGTAGCAATGCTAAGCGGATGAAAACACTACTAATTCAGCCTCAACTATGATTCTAACAACCAACAGCTACTCATCCTTGCTTGTAAGACGCACACAAAAACACCGAACAGTCGTAATGCCGAATCAGGTCCATACAGACGACATACACCATGGGTAAACAGTCTGGGTATGGCAAGCCTGAGCCAACTTGTGATTGGCTGAGAGTCCAGAGGTCCGTTTCACAAAGCAGGTTTATCGACAATGCCAGGTTAATTAACACCGAGTTGAGGGAAATGTGGGGTTCTCCGTTTCACAACAGGAGGTAACAACCAGAGTAAGAGGGGTAACTCCAGTCTGTTTCACAACAGGAGGTAACAACCAGAGGAAGAGGGGTAACTCCAGTCTGTTTCACAACAGGAGGTAACAACCAGAGGAAGAGGGGTAACTCCAAC
Source organism: Blennius ocellaris (assembly GCF_963422515.1). Lineage (NCBI taxonomy): Eukaryota > Metazoa > Chordata > Actinopteri > Blenniiformes > Blenniidae > Blennius > Blennius ocellaris. Next base: position 2,914,656 of record NC_137654.1, read on the forward strand.
CTGTTTCACAACAGGAGATAACAACCAGAGGAAGAGGGGTAACTCCAGTCTGTTTCACAACAGGAGATAACAACCAGAGGATAGGGGTAACTCCAGCCTGTTTCACAACAGGAGGTAACAACCAGAGGAAGAGGGGTAACTCCAGTCTGTTTCACAACAGGAGATAACAACCAGAGGAAGAGGGGTAACTCCAGCCTGTTTCACAACAGGAGGTAACAACCAGAGGAAGAGGGGTAACTCCAGTCTGTTTCACAACAGGAGATAACAACCAGAGGATAGGGGTAACTCCAGCCTGTTTCACAACAGGAGGTAACAACCAGAGGAAGAGGGGTAACTCCAGTCTGTTTCACAACAGGAGATAACAACCAGAGGAAGAGGGGTAACTCCAGTCTGTTTCACAACAGGAGGTAACTCCAACCAGAGGAAGAGGGGTAACTCCAGTCTGTTTCACAACAGGAGGTAACAACCAGAGGATAGGGGTAACTCCAGTCTGTTTCACAACAGGAGGTAACAACCAGAGGAAGAGGGGTAACTCCAGCCTGTTTCACAACAGGAGGTAACAACCAGAGGAAGAGGGGTAACTCCAGCCTGTTTCACAACGGGAGGTAACTCCAACCAGAGGAAGAGGGGTAACTCCAGCCTGTTTCACAACAGGAGGTAACTCCAACCAGAGGAAGAGGGGTAACTCCAGCCTGTTTCACAACAGGAGGTAATTCCAACCAGAGGAAGAGGGGTAACTCCAACCTGTTTCACAACAGGAGGTAACAACCAGAGGAAGAGGGGTAACTCCAGCCTGTTTCACAACGGGAGGTAACAACCAGAGGAAGAGGGGTAACTCCAGCCTGTTTCACAACAGGAGGTATATCCAACCATAGGAAGAGGGGTAACTCCAGTCTGTTTCACAACAGGAGGTAACAACCAGAGGAAGAGGGGTAACTCCAGTCTGTTTCACAACAGGAGGTAACAACCAGAGTAAGAGGGGTAACTCCAGTCTGTTTCACAACAGGAGGTAACAACCAGAGGAAGAGGGGTAACTCCAGTCTGTTTCACAACAGGAGGTAACAACCAGAGGAAGAGGGGTAACTCCAGTCTGTTTCACAACAGGAGGTATATCCAACCAGAGGAAGAGGGGTAACTCCAGTCTGTTTCACAACAGGAGATAACAACCAGAGGAAGAGGGGTAACTCCAGCCTGTTTCACAACAGGAGGTAACTCCAACCAGAGGAAGAGGGGTAACTCCAGCCTGTTTCACAACAGGAGGTAACAACCAGAGGAAGAGGGGTAACTCCAGTCTGTTTCACAACAGGAGATAACAACCAGAGGATAGGGGTAACTCCAGTCTGTTTCACAACAGGAGATAACAACCAGAGGAAGAGGGGTAACTCCAGTCTGTTTCACAACAGGAGGTAACAACCAGAGGAAGAGGGGTAACTCCAGCCTGTTTCACAACAGGAGGTAACAACCAGAGGAAGAGGGGTAACTCCAGTCTGTTTCACAACAGGAGATAACAACCAGAGGAAGAGGGGTAACTCCAGTCTGTTTCACAACAGGAGGTAACTCCAACCAGAGGAAGAGGGGTAACTCCAGTCTGTTTCACAACAGGAGGTAACAACCAGAGGATAGGGGTAACTCCAGTCTGTTTCACAACAGGAGGTAACAACCAGAGGAAGAGGGGTAACTCCAGCCTGTTTCACAACAGGAGGTAACAACCAGAGGAAGAGGGGTAACTCCAGCCTGTGTCACAACGGGAGGTAACTCCAACCAGAGGAAGAGGGGTAACTCCAGCCTGTTTCACAACAGGAGGTAACTCCAACCAGAGGAAGAGGGGTAACTCCAGCCTGTTTCACAACAGGAGGTAATTCCAACCAGAGGAAGAGGGGTAACTCCAACCTGTTTCACAACAGGAGGTAACAACCAGAGGAAGAGGGGTAACTCCAGCCTGTTTCACAACGGGAGGTAACAACCAGAGGAAGAGGGGTAACTCCAGCCTGTTTCACAACAGGAGGTATATCCAACCAGAGGAAGAGGGGTAACTCCAGTCTGTTTCACAACAGGAGGTAACAACCAGAGGAAGAGGGGTAACTCCAGTCTGTTTCACAACAGGAGGTAACAACCAGAGGAAGAGGGGTAACTCCAGCCTGTTTCACAACAGGAGGTAACAACCAGAGGAAGAGGGGTAACTCCAGCCTGTTTCACAACAGGAGGTAACAACCAGAGGAAGAGGGGTAACTCCAGTCTGTTTCACAACAGGAGGTAACAACCAGAGGAAGAGGGGTAACTCCAGTCTGTTTCACAACAGGAGATAACAACCAGAGGAAGAGGGGTAACTCCAGTCTGTTTCACAACAGGAGGTATATCCAACCAGAGGAAGAGGGGTAACTCCAGTCTGTTTCACAACAGGAGGTAACAACCAGAGGATAGGGGTAACTCCAGTCTGTTTCACAACAGGAGGTAACAACCAGAGGAAGAGGGGTAACTCCAGTCTGTTTCACAACGGGAGGTAACAACCAGAGGAAGAGGGGTAACTCCAGTCTGTTTCACAACAGGAGGTAACAACCAGAGGAAGAGGGGTAACTCCAGCCTGTTTCACAACAGGAGGTAACTCCAACATGAGGAAGAGGGGTAACTCCAGCCTGTTTCACAACAGGAGGTAACTCCAACCAGAGGAAGAGGGGTAACTCCAGCCTGTTTCACAACAGGAGGTAACAACCAGAGGAAGAGGGGTAACTCCAGTCTGTTTCACAACAGGAGGTAACAACCAGAGGAAGAGGGGTAACTCCAGCCTGTTTCACAACAGGAGGTAACAACCAGAGGAAGAGGGGTAACTCCAGCCTGTTTCACAACAGGAGGTAACAACCAGAGGAAGAGGGGTAACTCCAGCCTGTTTCACAACAGGAGGTAACAACCAGAGGAAGAGGGGTAACTCCAGTCTGTTTCACAACAGGAGGTAACAACCAGAGGAAGAGGGGTAACTCCAGCCTGTTTCACAACAGGAGGTAACAACCAGAGGAAGAGGGGTAACTCCAGCCTGTTTCACAACGGGAGGTAACTCCAACCAGAGGAAGAGGGGTAACTCCAGCCTGTTTCACAATGGGAGGTAACTCCAACCAGAGGAAGAGGGGTAACTCCAACCTGTTTCACAACAGGAGGTAACAACCAGAGGAAGAGGGGTAACTCCAGCCTGTTTCACAACAGGAGGTAACAACCAGAGGAAGAGGGGTAACTCCAGCCTGTTTCACAACAGGAGGTAACAACCAGAGTAAGAGGGGTAACTCCAGTCTGTTTCACAACAGGAGGTAACAACCAGAGGAAGAGGGGTAACTCCAACCTGTTTCACAACAGGAGGTAACAACCAGAGGAAGAGGGGTAACTCCAGTCTGTTTCACAACAGGAGGTAACAACCAGAGGAAGAGGGGTAACTCCAGTCTGTTTCACAACAGGAGGTAACAACCAGAGGAAGAGGGGTAACTCCAACCTGTTTCACAACAGGAGGTAACAACCAGAGGAAGAGGGGTAACTCCAGCCAGTTTCACAACAGGAGGTAACAACCAGAGGAAGAGGGGCAACTCCAGCCTGTTTCACAACAGGAGGTAACAACCAGAGGAAGAGGGGTAACTCCAGCCTGTTTCACAACAGGAGGTAACAACCAGAGGAAGAGGGGTAACTCCAGTCTGTTTCACAACAGGAGGTAACAACCAGAGGAAGAGGGGTAACTCCAGCCTGTTTCACAACAGGAGGTAACAACCAGAGGAAGAGGGGTAACTCCAGTCTGTTTCACAACAGGAGGTATATCCAACCAGAGGAAGAGGGGTAACTCCAGTCTGTTTCACAACAGGAGATAACAACCAGAGGAAGAGGGGTAACTCCAGCCTGTTTCACAACAGGAGGTAACAACCAGAGGAAGAGGGGTAACTCGAGTCTGTTTCACAACAGGAGATAACAACCAGAGGATAGGGGTAACTCCAGCCTGTTTCACAACAGGAGGTAACTCCAACCAGAGGAAGAGGGGTAACTCCAGTCTGTTTCACAACAGGAGGTAACAACCAGAGGATAGGGGTAACTCCAGTCTGTTTCACAACAGGAGGTAACAACCAGAGGAAGAGGGGTAACTCCAGCCTGTTTCACAACAGGAGGTAACAACCAGAGGAAGAGGGGTAACTCCAGCCTGTTTCACAACGGGAGGTAACTCCAACCAGAGGAAGAGGGGTAACTCCAGCCTGTTTCACAACAGGAGGTAACTCCAACCAGAGGAAGAGGGGTAACTCCAGCCTGTTTCACAACAGGAGGTAATTCCAACCAGAGGAAGAGGGGTAACTCCAACCTGTTTCACAACAGGAGGTAACAACCAGAGGAAGAGGGGTAACTCCAGCCTGTTTCACAACGGGAGGTAACAACCAGAGGAAGAGGGGTAACTCCAGCCTGTTTCACAACAGGAGGTATATCCAACCAGAGGAAGAGGGGTAACTCCAGTCTGTTTCACAACAGGAGGTAACAACCAGAGGAAGAGGGGTAACTCCAGTCTGTTTCACAACAGGAGGTAACAACCAGAGGAAGAGGGGTAACTCCAGCCTGTTTCACAACAGGAGGTAACAACCAGAGGAAGAGGGGTAACTCCAGCCTGTTTCACAACAGGAGGTAACAACCAGAGGAAGAGGGGTAACTCCAGTCTGTTTCACAACAGGAGGTAACAACCAGAGGAAGAGGGGTAACTCCAGTCTGTTTCACAACAGGAGATAACAACCAGAGGAAGAGGGGTAACTCCAGTCTGTTTCACAACAGGAGGTATATCCAACCAGAGGAAGAGGGGTAACTCCAGCCTGTTTCACAACAGGAGGTAACTCCAACCAGAGGAAGAGGGGTAACTCCAGTCTGTTTCACAACAGGAGGTAACAACCAGAGGATAGGGGTAACTCCAGTCTGTTTCACAACAGGAGGTAACAACCAGAGGAAGAGGGGTAACTCCAGTCTGTTTCACAACGGGAGGTAACTCCAACCAGAGGAAGAGGGGTAACTCCAGCCTGTTTCACAACAGGAGGTAACAACCAGAGGAAGAGGGGTAACTCCAGCCTGTTTCACAACGGGAGGTAACTCCAACCAGAGGAAGAGGGGTAACTCCAGCCTGTTTCACAACGGGAGGTAACTCCAACCAGAGGAAGAGGGGTAACTCCAGCCTGTTTCACAACAGGAGGTAATTCCAACCAGAGGAAGAGGGGTAACTCCAACCTGTTTCACAACAGGAGGTAACAACCAGAGGAAGAGGGGTAACTCCAGTCTGTTTCACAACAGGAGGTAACAACCAGAGGAAGAGGGGTAACTCCAGTCTGTTTCACAACAGGAGGTATATCCAACCAGAGGAAGAGGGGTAACTCCAGTCTGTTTCACAACAGGAGATAACAACCAGAGGAAGAGGGGTAACTCCAGCCTGTTTCACAACAGGAGGTAACAACCAGAGGAAGAGGGGTAACTCCAGTCTGTTTCACAACAGGAGATAACAACCAGAGGATAGGGGTAACTCCAGCCTGTTTCACAACAGGAGGTAACAACCAGAGGAAGAGGGGTAACTCCAGTCTGTTTCACAACAGGAGATAACAACCAGAGGATAGGGGTAACTCCAGTCTGTTTCACAACAGGAGGAAACAACCAGAGGAAGAGGGGTAACTCCAGTCTGTTTCACAACAGGAGGTAACAACCAGAGGAAGAGGGGTAACTCCAGCCTGTTTCACAACAGGAGGTAACTCCAACATGAGGAAGAGGGGTAACTCCAGCCTGTTTCACAACAGGAGGTAACTCCAACCAGAGGAAGAGGGGTAACTCCAGCCTGTTTCACAACAGGAGGTAACAACCAGAGGAAGAGGGGTAACTCCAGTCTGTTTCACAACAGGAGGTAACAACCAGAGGAAGAGGGGTAACTCCAGCCTGTTTCACAACAGGAGGTAACAACCAGAGGAAGAGGGGTAACTCCAGCCTGTTTCACAACAGGAGGTAACAACCAGAGGAAGAGGGGTAACTCCAGCCTGTTTCACAACAGGAGGTAACAACCAGAGGAAGAGGGGTAACTCCAGTCTGTTTCACAACAGGAGGTAACAACCAGAGGAAGAGGGGTAACTCCAGCCTGTTTCACAACAGGAGGTAACAACCAGAGGAAGAGGGGTAACTCCAGCCTGTTTCACAACGGGAGGTAACTCCAACCAGAGGAAGAGGGGTAACTCCAGCCTGTTTCACAATGGGAGGTAACTCCAACCAGAGGAAGAGGGGTAACTCCAACCTGTTTCACAACAGGAGGTAACAACCAGAGGAAGAGGGGTAACTCCAGCCTGTTTCACAACAGGAGGTAACAACCAGAGGAAGAGGGGTAACTCCAGCCTGTTTCACAACAGGAGGTAACAACCAGAGTAAGAGGGGTAACTCCAGTCTGTTTCACAACAGGAGGTAACAACCAGAGGAAGAGGGGTAACTCCAACCTGTTTCACAACAGGAGGTAACAACCAGAGGAAGAGGGGTAACTCCAGTCTGTTTCACAACAGGAGGTAACAACCAGAGGAAGAGGGGTAACTCCAGTCTGTTTCACAACAGGAGGTAACAACCAGAGGAAGAGGGGTAACTCCAACCTGTTTCACAACAGGAGGTAACAACCAGAGGAAGAGGGGTAACTCCAGCCAGTTTCACAACAGGAGGTAACAACCAGAGGAAGAGGGGCAACTCCAGCCTGTTTCACAACAGGAGGTAACAACCAGAGGAAGAGGGGTAACTCCAGCCTGTTTCACAACAGGAGGTAACAACCAGAGGAAGAGGGGTAACTCCAGTCTGTTTCACAACAGGAGGTAACAACCAGAGGAAGAGGGGTAACTCCAGCCTGTTTCACAACAGGAGGTAACAACCAGAGGAAGAGGGGTAACTCCAGTCTGTTTCACAACAGGAGGTATATCCAACCAGAGGAAGAGGGGTAACTCCAGTCTGTTTCACAACAGGAGATAACAACCAGAGGAAGAGGGGTAACTCCAGCCTGTTTCACAACAGGAGGTAACAACCAGAGGAAGAGGGGTAACTCCAGTCTGTTTCACAACAGGAGATAACAACCAGAGGATAGGGGTAACTCCAGCCTGTTTCACAACAGGAGGTAACAACCAGAGGAAGAGGGGTAACTCCAGTCTGTTTCACAACAGGAGATAACAACCAGAGGAAGAGGGGTAACTCCAGTCTGTTTCACAACAGGAGGTAACTCCAACCAGAGGAAGAGGGGTAACTCCAGTCTGTTTCACAACAGGAGGTAACAACCAGAGGATAGGGGTAACTCCAGTCTGTTTCACAACAGGAGGTAACAACCAGAGGAAGAGGGGTAACTCCAGCCTGTTTCACAACAGGAGGTAACAACCAGAGGAAGAGGGGTAACTCCAGCCTGTTTCACAACGGGAGGTAACTCCAACCAGAGGAAGAGGGGTAACTCCAGCCTGTTTCACAACAGGAGGTAACTCCAACCAGAGGAAGAGGGGTAACTCCAGCCTGTTTCACAACAGGAGGTAATTCCAACCAGAGGAAGAGGGGTAACTCCAACCTGTTTCACAACAGGAGGTAACAACCAGAGGAAGAGGGGTAACTCCAGCCTGTTTCACAACGGGAGGTAACAACCAGAGGAAGAGGGGTAACTCCAGCCTGTTTCACAACAGGAGGTATATCCAACCAGAGGAAGAGGGGTAACTCCAGTCTGTTTCACAACAGGAGGTAACAACCAGAGGAAGAGGGGTAACTCCAGTCTGTTTCACAACAGGAGGTAACAACCAGAGGAAGAGGGGTAACTCCAGCCTGTTTCACAACAGGAGGTAACAACCAGAGGAAGAGGGGTAACTCCAGCCTGTTTCACAACAGGAGGTAACAACCAGAGGAAGAGGGGTAACTCCAGTCTGTTTCACAACAGGAGGTAACAACCAGAGGAAGAGGGGTAACTCCAGTCTGTTTCACAACAGGAGATAACAACCAGAGGAAGAGGGGTAACTCCAGTCTGTTTCACAACAGGAGGTATATCCAACCAGAGGAAGAGGGGTAACTCCAGCCTGTTTCACAACAGGAGGTAACTCCAACCAGAGGAAGAGGGGTAACTCCAGTCTGTTTCACAACAGGAGGTAACAACCAGAGGATAGGGGTAACTCCAGTCTGTTTCACAACAGGAGGTAACAACCAGAGGAAGAGGGGTAACTCCAGTCTGTTTCACAACGGGAGGTAACTCCAACCAGAGGAAGAGGGGTAACTCCAGCCTGTTTCACAACAGGAGGTAACAACCAGAGGAAGAGGGGTAACTCCAGCCTGTTTCACAACGGGAGGTAACTCCAACCAGAGGAAGAGGGGTAACTCCAGCCTGTTTCACAACGGGAGGTAACTCCAACCAGAGGAAGAGGGGTAACTCCAGCCTGTTTCACAACAGGAGGTAATTCCAACCAGAGGAAGAGGGGTAACTCCAACCTGTTTCACAACAGGAGGTAACAACCAGAGGAAGAGGGGTAACTCCAGTCTGTTTCACAACAGGAGGTATATCCAACCAGAGGAAGAGGGGTAACTCCAGTCTGTTTCACAACAGGAGATAACAACCAGAGGAAGAGGGGTAACTCCAGCCTGTTTCACAACAGGAGGTAACAACCAGAGGAAGAGGGGTAACTCCAGTCTGTTTCACAACAGGAGATAACAACCAGAGGATAGGGGTAACTCCAGCCTGTTTCACAACAGGAGGTAACAACCAGAGGAAGAGGGGTAACTCCAGTCTGTTTCACAACAGGAGATAACAACCAGAGGATAGGGGTAACTCCAGTCTGTTTCACAACAGGAGGTAACAACCAGAGGATAGGGGTAACTCCAGTCTGTTTCACAACAGGAGGTAACAACCAGAGGAAGAGGGGTAACTCCAGCCTGTTTCACAACAGGAGGTAACAACCAGAGGAAGAGGGGTAACTCCAGCCTGTTTCACAACGGGAGGTAACTCCAACCAGAGGAAGAGGGGTAACTCCAGCCTGTTTCACAACAGGAGGTAACTCCAACCAGAGGAAGAGGGGTAACTCCAGCCTGTTTCACAACAGGAGGTAATTCCAACCAGAGGAAGAGGGGTAACTCCAGCCTGTTTCACAACGGGAGGTAACTCCAACCAGAGGAAGAGGGGTAACTCCAGCCTGTTTCACAACAGGAGGTAACTCCAACCAGAGGAAGAGGGGTAACTCCAACCTGTTTCACAACAGGAGGTAACAACCAGAGGAAGAGGGGTAACTCCAGCCTGTTTCACAACGGGAGGTAACAACCAGAGGAAGAGGGGTAACTCCAGCCTGTTTCACAACAGGAGGTATATCCAACCAGAGGAAGAGGGGTAACTCCAACCTGTTTCACAACAGGAGGTAACAACCAGAGGAAGAGGGGTAACTCCAGTCTGTTTCACAACAGGAGGTAACAACCAGAGGATAGGGGTAACTCCAGTCTGTTTCACAACAGGAGGTAACAACCAGAGGAAGAGGGGTAACTCCAGTCTGTTTCACAACGGGAGGTAACTCCAACCAGAGGAAGAGGGGTAACTCCAGCCTGTTTCACAACAGGAGGTAACAACCAGAGGAAGAGGGGTAACTCCAGCCTGTTTCACAACGGGAGGTAACTCCAACCAGAGGAAGAGGGGTAACTCCAGCCTGTTTCACAACGGGAGGTAACTCCAACCAGAGGAAGAGGGGTAACTCCAGCCTGTTTCACAACAGGAGGTAATTCCAACCAGAGGAAGAGGGGTAACTCCAACCTGTTTCACAACAGGAGGTAACAACCAGAGGAAGAGGGGTAACTCCAGCCTGTTTCACAACGGGAGGTAACAACCAGAGGAAGAGGGGTAACTCCAACCTGTTTCACAACAGGAGGTAACAACCAGAGGAAGAGGGGTAACTCCAGCCTGTTTCACAACAGGAGGTAACTCCAACATGAGGAAGAGGGGTAACTCCAGCCTGTTTCACAACAGGAGGTAACTCCAACCAGAGGAAGAGGGGTAACTCCAGCCTGTTTCACAACAGGAGGTAACAACCAGAGGAAGAGGGGTAACTCCAGTCTGTTTCACAACAGGAGGTAACAACCAGAGGAAGAGGGGTAACTCCAGCCTGTTTCACAACAGGAGGTAACAACCAGAGGAAGAGGGGTAACTCCAGCCTGTTTCACAACAGGAGGTAACAACCAGAGGAAGAGGGGTAACTCCAGTCTGTTTCACAACAGGAGGTAACAACCAGAGGAAGAGGGGTAACTCCAGCCTGTTTCACAACAGGAGGTAACAACCAGAGGAAGAGGGGTAACTCCAGCCTGTTTCACAACGGGAGGTAACTCCAACCAGAGGAAGAGGGGTAACTCCAGCCTGTTTCACAATGGGAGGTAACTCCAACCAGAGGAAGAGGGGTAACTCCAGCCTGTTTCACAACAGGAGGTAACAACCAGAGGAAGAGGGGTAACTCCAACCTGTTTCACAACAGGAGGTAACAACCAGAGGAAGAGGGGTAACTCCAGTCTGTTTCACAACAGGAGGTAACAACCAGAGGAAGAGGGGTAACTCCAGTCTGTTTCACAACAGGAGGTAACAACCAGAGGAAGAGGGGTAACTCCAACCTGTTTCACAACAGGAGGTAACAACCAGAGGAAGAGGGGTAACTCCAGCCTGTTTCACAACAGGAGGTAACAACCAGAGGAAGAGGGGTAACTCCAACCTGTTTCACAACAGGAGGTAACAACCAGAGGAAGAGGGGTAACTCCAGCCTGTTTCACAACAGGAGGTAACAACCAGAGGAAGAGGGGTAACTCCAACCTGTTTCACAACAGGAGTTAACAACCAGAGGAAGAGGGGTAACTCCAACCTGTTTCACAACAGGAGGTAACTCCAGCCTGTTTCACAACAGGAGGTAACTCCAGCCTGTTTCACAACAGGAGGCAACAGCCAGAGGAAGAGGGGTAACTCCAACCTGTTTCACAACAGGAGGTAACTCCAACCAGAGGAAGAGGGGTAACTCCAGTCTGTTTCACAACAGGAGGTAACAACCAGAGGAAGAGGGGTAACTCCAACCTGTTTCACAACAGGAGGTAACAACCAGAGGAAGAGGGGTAACTCCACCCTGTTTCACAACAGGAGGCAACAACCAGAGGAAGAGGGGTATCTCCAGTCTTTTTCACAACAGGAGGTAACAACCAGAGGAAGAGGGGTAACTCCAACCTGTTTCACAACAGGAGGCAACAACCAGAGGAAGAGGTGTAACTCCAGTCTGTTTCACAACAGGAGGTAACAACCAGAGGAAGAGGGGTAACTCCAGTCTGTTTCACAACAGGAGGTAACAGCCAGAGGAAGAGGGGTAACTCCAGTCTGTTTCACAACAGGAGGTAACAACCAGAGGAAGAGGGGTAACTCCAACCTGTTTCACAACAGGAGGTAACTCCAACCAGACGAAGAGGGGTAACTCCAACCTGTTTCACAACAGGAGGTAACAACCAGAGGAAGAGGGGTAACTCCAGTCTGTTTCACAACAGGAGGTAACAACCAGAGGAAGAGGGGTAACTCCAGCCTGTTTCACAACAGGAGGTAACAACCAGAGGAAGAGGGGTAACTCCAGTCTGTTTCACAACAGGAGGTAACAACCAGAGGAAGAGGGGTAACTCCAACCTGTTTCACAACAGGAGATAACTCCAACCAGAGGAAGAGGGGTAACTCCAACCTGTTTCACAACAGGAGGTAACAACCAGAGGAAGAGGGGTAACTCCAGTCTGTTTCACAACAGGAGGTAACAACCAGAGGAAGAGGGGTAACTCCAACCTGTTTCACAACAGGAGGTAACAACCAGAGGAAGAGGGGTAACTCCAACCTGTTTCACAACAGGAGGTAACAACCAGAGGAAGAGGGGTAACTCCAGTCTGTTTCACAACAGGAGGTAAGTCCAACCAGAGGAAGAGGGGTAACTCCAGCCTGTTTCACAACAGGAGGTAACAACCAGAGTAAGAGGGGTAACTCCAGCCTGTTTCACAACAGGAGGTAACAACCAGAGGAAGAGGGGTAACTCCAGCCTGTTTCACAACAGGAGGTAACAACCAGAGGAAGAGGGGTAACTCCAGCCTGTTTCACAACAGGAGGTAACAACCAGAGGAAGAGGGGTAACTCCAGCCTGTTTAACAACAGGAGGTAACAACCAGAGGAAGAGGGGTAACTCCACCCTGTTTCACAACAGGAGTTAACTCCAACCAGAGGAAGAGGGGTATCTCCACCCTGTTTCACAACAGGAGGTAACTCCAACCAGAGGAAGAGGGGTAACTCCACCCTGTTTCACAACAGGAGGTATCTCCAACCAGAGGAAGAGGGGTATCTCCACCCTGTTTCACAACAGGAGGTAACTCCAACCAGAGGAAGAGGGGTAACTCCAACCTGTTTCACAACAGGAGGTAACAACCAGAGGAAGAGGGGTAACTCCACCCTGTTTCACAACAGGAGATAACAACCAGAGGAAGAGGGGTAACTCCAGCCTGTTTCACAACAGGAGGTAACAACCAGAGGAAGAGGGGTAACTCCAGTCTGTTTCACAACAGGAGATAACAACCAGAGGAAGAGGGGTAACTCCAGTCTGTTTCACAACAGGAGGTATATCCAACCAGAGGAAGAGGGGTAACTCCAGCCTGTTTCACAACAGGAGGTAACTCCAACCAGAGGAAGAGGGGTAACTCCAGCCTGTTTCACAACAGGAGGTAACAACCAGAGGATAGGGGTAACTCCAGTCTGTTTCACAACAGGAGGTAACAACCAGAGGAAGAGGGGTAACTCCAGCCTGTTTCACAACAGGAGGTAACTCCAACCAGAGGAAGAGGGGTAACTCCAACCTGTTTCACAACAGGAGGTAACAACCAGAGGAAGAGGGGTAACTCCAGCCTGTTTCACAACAGGAGGTAAAAACCAGAGGAAGAGGGGTAACTCCAGCCTGTTTCACAACAGGAGGTAACTCCAACCAGAGGAAGAGGGGTAACTCCAGCCTGTTTCATAACGGGAGGTAACTCCAACCAGAGGAAGAGGGGTAACTCCAGCCTGTTTCACAACAGGAGGTAACCACCAGAGGAAGAGGGGTAACTCCAGCCTGTTTCACAACAGGAGGTAACAACCAGAGGAAGAGGGGTAACTCCAGTCTGTTTCACAACAGGAGGTAACAACCAGAGGAAGAGGGGTAACTCCAGTCTGTTTCACAACAGGAGGTAACAACCAGAGGAAGAGGGGTAACTCCAGCCTGTTTCACAACAGGAGGTAACAACCAGAGGAAGAGGGGTAACTCCAACCTGTTTCACAACAGGAGGTATCTCCAACCAGAGGAAGAGGGGTAACTCCAGCCTGTTTCACAACAGGAGGTAACTCCAACCAGAGGAAGAGGGGTAACTCCAGCCTGTTTCACAACAGGAGGTAACAACCAGATGAAGAGGGGTAACTCCAGCCTGTTTCACAACAGGAGGTAACAACCAGAGGAAGAGGGGTAACTCCAACCTGTTTCACAACAGGAGGTATCTCCAACCAGAGGAAGAGGGGTAACTCCAACCTGTTTCACAACAGGAGGTAACAAACAGATGAAGAGGGGTAACTCCAGTCTGTTTCACAACAGGAGGTAACTCCAACCAGAGGAAGAGGGGTAACTCCAGCCTGTTTCACAACAGGAGGTAACTCCAACCAGAGGAAGAGGGGTAACTCCAGCCTGTTTCACAACAGGAGGTAAAAACCAGAGGAAGAGGGGTAACTCCAGCCTGTTTCACAACAGGAGGTAACAACCAGAGGAAGAGGGGCAACTCCAGCCTGTTTCACAACAGGAGGTAACAACCAGAGGAAGAGGGGTAACTCCAGCCTGTTTCACAACGGGAGGTAACAACCAGAGGAAGAGGGGTAACTCCAGCCTGTTTCACAACAGGAGGTAACAACCAGAGTAAGAGGGGTAACTCCAGCCTGTTTCACAACAGGAGGTAACAACCAGAGGAAGAGGGGTAACTCCAACCTGTTTCACAACAGGAGGTAACAACCAGAGGAAGAGGGGTAACTCCACCCTGTTTCACAACAGGAGGCAACAACCAGAGGAAGAGGGGTATCTCCAGTCTTTTTCACAACAGGAGGTAACAACCAGAGGAAGAGGGGTAACTCCAACCTGTTTCACAACAGGAGGTAACAACCAGAGGAAGAGGGGTAACTCCAGCCTGTTTCACAACAGGAGGTAACAACCAGAGGAAGAGGGGTAACTCCAACCTGTTTCACAACAGGAGGTAACAACCAGAGGAAGAGGGGAAACTCCACCCTGTTTCACAACAGGAGGCAACAACCAGAGGAAGAGGGGTATCTCCAGTCTTTTTCACAACAGGAGGTAACAACCAGAGGAAGAGGGGTAACTCCAACCTGTTTCACAACAGGAGGTAACAACCAGAGGAAGAGGGGTAACTCCAGCCTGTTTCACAACAGGAGGTAACAACCAGAGGAAGAGGGGTAACTCCAACCTGTTTCACAACAGGAGGCAACAACCAGAGGAAGAGGTGTAACTCCAGTCTGTTTCACAACAGGAGGTAACAACCAGAGGAAGAGGGGTAACTCCAGTCTGTTTCACAACAGGAGGTAACAGCCAGAGGAAGAGGGGTAACTCCAGTCTGTTTCACAACAGGAGGTAACAACCAGAGGAAGAGGGGTAACTCCAACCTGTTTCACAACAGGAGGTAACTCCAACCAGACGAAGAGGGGTAACTCCAACCTGTTTCACAACAGGAGGTAACAACCAGAGGAAGAGGGGTAACTCCAGTCTGTTTCACAACAGGAGGTAACAACCAGAGGAAGAGGGGTAACTCCAGCCTGTTTCACAACAGGAGGTAACAACCAGAGGAAGAGGGGTAACTCCAGTCTGTTTCACAACAGGAGGTAACAACCAGAGGAAGAGGGGTAACTCCAACCTGTTTCACAACAGGAGATAACTCCAACCAGAGGAAGAGGGGTAACTCCAACCTGTTTCACAACAGGAGGTAACAACCAGAGGAAGAGGGGTAACTCCAGTCTGTTTCACAACAGGAGGTAACAACCAGAGGAAGAGGGGTAACTCCAACCTGTTTCACAACAGGAGGTAACAACCAGAGGAAGAGGGGTAACTCCAACCTGTTTCACAACAGGAGGTAACAACCAGAGGAAGAGGGGTAACTCCAGTCTGTTTCACAACAGGAGGTAACAACCAGAGGAAGAGGGGTAACTCCAGTCTGTTTCACAACAGGAGGTAAGTCCAACCAGAGGAAGAGGGGTAACTCCAGCCTGTTTCACAACAGGAGGTAACAACCAGAGGAAGAGGGGTAACTCCACCCTGTTTCACAACAGGAGTTAACTCCAACCAGAGGAAGAGGGGTATCTCCACCCTGTTTCACAACAGGAGGTAACTCCAACCAGAGGAAGAGGGGTAACTCCACCCTGTTTCACAACAGGAGGTATCTCCAACCAGAGGAAGAGGGGTATCTCCACCCTGTTTCACAACAGGAGGTAACTCCAACCAGAGGAAGAGGGGTAACTCCAACCTGTTTCACAACAGGAGGTAACAACCAGAGGAAGAGGGGTAACTCCACCCTGTTTCACAACAGGAGATAACAACCAGAGGAAGAGGGGTAACTCCAGCCTGTTTCACAACAGGAGGTAACAACCAGAGGAAGAGGGGTAACTCCAGTCTGTTTCACAACAGGAGATAACAACCAGAGGAAGAGGGGTAACTCCAGCCTGTTTCACAACAGGAGGTATATCCAACCAGAGGAAGAGGGGTAACTCCAGCCTGTTTCACAACAGGAGGTAACTCCAACCAGAGGAAGAGGGGTAACTCCAGCCTGTTTCACAACAGGAGGTAACAACCAGAGGAAGAGGGGTAACTCCAGTCTGTTTCACAACAGGAGATAACAACCAGAGGAAGAGGGGTAACTCCAGTCTGTTTCACAACAGGAGGTATATCCAACCAGAGGAAGAGGGGTAACTCCAGCCTGTTTCACAACAGGAGGTAACTCCAACCAGAGGAAGAGGGGTAACTCCAGCCTGTTTCACAACAGGAGGTAACAACCAGAGGATAGGGGTAACTCCAGTCTGTTTCACAACAGGAGGTAACAACCAGAGGAAGAGGGGTAACTCCAGCCTGTTTCACAACAGGAGGTAACTCCAACCAGAGGAAGAGGGGTAACTCCAACCTGTTTCACAACAGGAGGTAACAACCAGAGGAAGAGGGGTAACTCCAGCCTGTTTCACAACAGGAGGTAAAAACCAGAGGAAGAGGGGTAACTCCAGCCTGTTTCATAACGGGAGGTAACTCCAACCAGAGGAAGAGGGGTAACTCCAGCCTGTTTCACAACAGGAGGTAACCACCAGAGGAAGAGGGGTAACTCCAGCCTGTTTCACAACAGGAGGTAACAACCAGAGGAAGAGGGGTAACTCCAGTCTGTTTCACAACAGGAGGTAACAACCAGAGGAAGAGGGGTAACTCCAGTCTGTTTCACAACAGGAGGTAACAACCAGAGGAAGAGGGGTAACTCCAGCCTGTTTCACAACAGGAGGTAACAACCAGAGGAAGAGGGGTAACTCCAACCTGTTTCACAACAGGAGGTATCTCCAACCAGAGGAAGAGGGGTAACTCCAGCCTGTTTCACAACAGGAGGTAACTCCAACCAGAGGAAGAGGGGTAACTCCAGCCTGTTTCACAACAGGAGGTAACAACCAGATGAAGAGGGGTAACTCCAGCCTGTTTCACAACAGGAGGTAACAACCAGAGGAAGAGGGGTAACTCCAGCCTGTTTCACAACAGGAGGTAACAACCAGAGGAAGAGGGGTAACTCCAACCTGTTTCACAACAGGAGGTATCTCCAACCAGAGGAAGAGGGGTAACTCCAACCTGTTTCACAACAGGAGGTAACAACCAGATGAAGAGGGGTAACTCCAGTCTGTTTCACAACAGGAGGTAACTCCAACCAGAGGAAGAGGGGTAACTCCAGCCTGTTTCACAACAGGAGGTAACTCCAACCAGAGGAAGAGGGGTAACTCCAGCCTGTTTCACAACAGGAGGTAAAAACCAGAGGAAGAGGGGTAACTCCAGCCTGTTTCACAACAGGAGGTAACAACCAGAGGAAGAGGGGCAACTCCAGCCTGTTTCACAACAGGAGGTAACAACCAGAGGAAGAGGGGTAACTCCAGCCTGTTTCACAACGGGAGGTAACAACCAGAGGAAGAGGGGTAACTCCAGCCTGTTTCACAACAGGAGGTAACAACCAGAGGAAGAGGGGTAACTCCAGCCTGTTTCACAACAGGAGGTAACAACCAGAGGAAGAGGGGTAACTCCAACCTGTTTCACAACAGGAGGTAACAACCAGAGGAAGAGGGGTAACTCCAGCCTGTTTCACAACAGGAGGTAACAACCAGAGGAAGAGGGGTAACTCCAGTCTGTTTCACAACAGGAGGTAACTCCAACCAGAGGAAGAGGGGTAACTCCAGCCTGTTTCACAACAGGAGGTAACAACCAGAGGAAGAGGGGTAACTCCAGCCTGTTTCAGAACAGGAGGTAACAACCAGAGGAAGAGGGGTAACTCCAGCCTGTTTCACAACAGGAGGTAACAACCAGAGGAAGAGGGGTAACTCCAGCCTGTTTCACAACAGGAGGTAACAACCAGAGGAAGAGGGGTACGCAGTAGTACGGAGTGGTACGGCGTGGTATGGAGTGGTATGGAGCGGTACGGAGCGGTACGCAGTGGTACGCAGCGGTGTGGAGAGGTATGGAGCGCTACGCAGTGGCACACAGCGGAACACCGTGGGATGGAGTGGTATGGAGCGGTAAGGAGTGGTACGCAGTGGTATGGAGTGGTTTGGAGTGGTATGGAGTGGTACGCAGTGGTATGGAGCGGTACGCAGTGGTATGGAGCGGTACGCAGTGGTATGGAGTGGTTTGGAGCGGTATGGAGTGGTACGCAGTGGTATGGAGTGGTATGGAGTGGTATGGAGTGGTTTGGAGCGGTATGGAGTTGTACGCAGTCGCATGGAGTGGTTTGGAGCAGTATGGAGTGGTATGGAGTTGTACGCAGTGGTACGGAGTGGTATGGAGCGGTATGGAGTAGTATGGAGCGGTACGCAGCGGTACGCAGTGGTACGGAGTGGTATGTAGTGGTTTGGAGCGGTATGTAGTGGTTTGGAGCGGTATGAAGTGGTAAGCAGTGGTATGGAGTGGTTTGGAGCGGTATGGAGTGGTACGCAGTGGTATGGATAGGTATGGAGTGGTTTGGAGCGGTATGGAGTTGTACGCAGTGGTATGGAGTGGTTTGGAGCGGTATGGAGTGGTACGCAATGGTATGGAGTGGTATGGAGTGGTTTGGAGTGGTATGGAGTTGTACGCAGTGGTATGGAGTGGTTTGGAGCGGTATGGACTGGTATGGAGTGGTATGGAGCGGTATGGAGCGGTACGCAGCGGTACGCAGTGGTATGGAGTGGTACGGAGCGGTATGGAGCGGTACGCAGCGGTACGCAGTGGTATGGAGTGGTACGGAGCGGTATGGAGTGGTACGCAGCGGTACGCAGTGGTACGGCGTGGTATGGAGTGGTATGGATTGGTATGGAGTGGTACGCAGTGGTATGGAGTGGTATTGAGTGGTACGCAGTGGTATGGAGTGGTACGCAGTGGTATGGAGCGGTATGGAGTGGTACGCAGTGGTATGGAGTGGTATGGAGCGGTACGGAGCGGTACGGAGCGGTACGCAGCGGTATGGAGAGGTATGGAGCGCTACGCAGCGGAACGCAGTGGTACGGAGTGGTATGGAGCGGTATGGAGTAGTATGGAGCGGTACGCAGTGGTACGCCGTGGTATGGAGTGGTATGGAGCGGTAAGGAGTGGTACGCAGTGGTATGGAGTGGTTTGGAGCGGTATGGAGTGGTACGCAGTGGTATGGAGTGGTATGGAGTGGTTTGGAGCGGTATGGAGTTGTACGCAGTGGTATGGAGTGAATTGGAGCGGTATGGAGTGGTACGCAGTGGTATGGAGTGGTTCGGAGCGGTATGGAGTGGTACGCAGTGGTATGGAGTGGATTGGAGCGGTATGGAGTGGTACGCAGTGGTATGGATAGGTATGGAGTGGTTTGGAGCGGTATGGAGTTGTACGCAGTGGTATGGAGTGGTTTGGAGCGGTATGGAGTGGTACGCAATGGTATGGAGTGGTATGGAGTGGTTTGGAGTGGTATGGAGTTGTACGCAGTGGTATGGAGTGGTTTGGAGCGGTATGGACTGGTATGGAGTGGTATGGAGCGGAATGGAGCGGTACGCAGCGGTACGCAGTGGTATGGAGTGGTACGGAGCGGTATGGAGCGGTACGCAGCGGTACGCAGTGGTATGGAGTGGTACGGAGCGGTATGGAGTGGTACGCAGCGGTACGCAGCGGTACGCAGCGGTACGCAGTGGTACGGCGTGGTATGGAGTGGTATGGATTGGTATGGAGTGGTACGCAGTGGTATGGAGCGGTATTGAGTGGTACGCAGTGGTATGGAGTGGTACGCAGTGGTATGGAGCGGTATGGAGTGGTACGCAGTGGTATGGAGTGGTATGGAGCGGTACGGAGCGGTACGGAGCGGTACGGAGCGGTACGCAGTGGTATGGAGTGGTTTAGAGCGGTATGGAGTGGTACGCAGTGGTATGGAGCGGTACGCAGTGGTATGGAGTGGTTTGGAGCGGTATGGAGTGGTACGCAGTGGTATGGAGTGGTATGGAGTGGTTTGGAGCGGTATGGAGTTGTACGCAGTGGTATGGAGTGAATTGGAGCGGTATGGAGTGGTACGCAGTGGTATGGAGTGGTTCGGAGTGGTATGGAGTGGTACGCAGTGGTATGGAGTGGTTTGGAGCGGTATGGAGTGGTAAACAGTGGTATGGAGTGGTATGGAGTGGTTTGGAGCGGTATGGAGTTGTACGCAGTGGTATGGAGTGGTTTGTAACGGAATGGAGTTGTACGCAGTCGTATGGAGTGGTTTGGAGCAGTATGGAGTGGTACGGAGCGGTATGGAGTGGTACGCAGTGGTATGGAGTGGTTCGGAGCGGTACGGAGTGGTATGCAGTGGTATGGAGCGGTACGCAGTGGTATGGAGTGGTTTGGAGCGGTATGGAGTGGTACGCAGTGGTATGGAGTGGTATGGAGTGATATGGAGTGGTTTGGAGCGGCATGGAGTTGTATGCAGTGGTATGGAGTGGTTTGGAGTGGTATGGAGTGGTTTGGAGCGGTATGGAGTGGTACGCAGTGGTATGGAGTGGTATGGAGTGGTTTGGAGTGGTATGCAGTGGTATGGAGCGGTACGCAGTGGTATGGAGTGGTTTGGAGCGGTATGGAGTGGTACGCAGTGGTACGGAGTGGTACGGAGCGGTATGGAGTGGTTTGGAGTGGTATGCAGTGGAATGGAGCGGTACGCAGTGGTATGGAGTGGTTTGGAGCGGTATGGAGTGGTACGCAGTGGTACGGAGTGGTACGGAGCGGTATGGAGTAGTATAGAGCGGTACGCAGTGGTATGGAGTGGTATGGAGCGGTACGGAGCGGTATGGAGTGGTACGCAATGGTATGGAGCGGTATTGAGTAGTACGCAGTGGTATGGAGTGGTACGCAGTGGTATGGAGCGGTATGGAGTGGTACGCAGTGGTATGGAGTGGTATGGAGCGGTACGGAGCGGTACGCAGCGTTATCGAGAGGTATGGAGCGCTACGCAGCGGTACACAGCGGAACGCAGTGGTACAGAGTGGTATGGAGCGGTATGGAGTAGTATGGAGCGGTACGCAGCGGTACGCAGTGGTACGCCGTGGTATGGAGTGGTTTGGAGCGGTATGGAGTGGTACGCAGTGGTATGGAGTGGTTTGGAGCGGTATGGAGTTGTATGGAGTGGTATGGAGCGGTATGGAGTGGTACGCAGTGGTATGGAGTGGTATGGAGTGGTTTGGAGCGGTATGGAGTTGTACGCAGTGGTATGGAGTGGTATGGAGCGGTATGGAGTGTTACACAGTGGTATGGAGTTGTTTGGAGCGGTATGGAGTTGTACGCAGTCGTATGGAGTGGTTTGGAGCGGTATGGAGTGCTATGGAGTGGTATGGAGTGGTTTGGAGCGGTATGGAGTGGTACGCAGTGGTATGGAGTGGTATGGAGCGGTATGGAGTGGTACGCAGTGGTATGGAGCGGTATGGAGCGGTATGGAGTGGTACGCAGTGGTATGGAGTGGTAGGGAGCGGTATGGAGTGGTACGCAGTGGTATGGAGCGGTATGGAGTGGTTAGGAGCGGTACGGAGTGGTACGCAGTGGTATGGAGTGGTTTGGAGCGGTATGGAGTGGTACGCAGTGGTATGGAGCGGTATGGAGTGGTACGCAGTGGTAAGGAGTGGTTTGGAGCGGTATGGAGTGGTACGCAGTGGTATGAAGTGGTATGGAGCGGTATGGAGTGGTACGCAGTGGTATGGAGTGGTTTGGAGTGGTATGGAGTGGTTTGGAGCGGTATGGAGTGGTGCGCAGTGGTATGGAGTGGTATGGAGTGGTTTGGAGTGGTATGCAGTGGTATGGAGCGGTACGCAGTGGTATGGAGTGGTTTGGAGCGGTATGGAGTGGTACGCAGTGGTACGGAGTGGTACGGAGCGGTATGGAGTGGTTTGGAGTGGTATGCAGTGGTATGGAGCGGTACGCAGTGGTATGGAGTGGTTTGGAGCGGTATGGAGTGGTACGCAGTGGTACGGAGTGGTACGGAGCGGTATGGAGTAGTATAGAGCGGTACGCAGTGGTATGGAGTGGTATGGAGCGGTACGGAGCGGTATGGAGTGGAACGCAGTGGTATGGAGCGGTATTGAGTAGTACGCAGTGGTATGGAGTGGTACGCAGTGGTATGGAGCGGTATGGAGTGGTACGCAGTGGTATGGAGTGGTATGGAGCGGTACGGAGCGGTACGCAGCGTTATCGAGAGGTATGGAGCGCTACGCAGCGGTACACAGCGGAACGCAGTGGTACAGAGTGGTATGGAGCGGTATGGAGTAGTATGGAGCGGTACGCAGCGGTACGCAGTGGTACGCCGTGGTATGGAGTGGTTTGGAGCGGTATGGAGTGGTACGCAGTGGTATGGAGTGGTTTGGAGCGGTATGGAGTTGTATGGAGTGGTATGGAGCGGTATGGAGTGGTACGCAGTGGTATGGAGTGGTATGGAGTGGTTTGGAGCGGTATGGACTTGTACGCAGTGGTATGGAGCGGTACGGAGCGGTACACAGCGGAACGCAGTGGTACAGAGTGGTATGGAGCGGTATGGAGTAGTATGGAGCGGTACGCAGTGGTACGCAGTGGTACGCCGTGGTATGGAGTGGTATGGAGTGGTATGGAGCGGTATGGAGTGGTACGCAGTGGTATGGAGTGGTATGGAGCGGTAAGGAGTGGTACGCAGTGGTATGGAGTGGTATGGAGTGGTATGGAGTGGTACGCAGTGGTATGGAGTGGTATGGAGTGGTTTGGAGCGGTATGGAGTTGTACGCAGTGGTATGGAGTGGTATGGAGCGGTATGGAGTGGTACGCAGTGGTATGGAGTGGTTTGGAGTGGTATGGAGTTGTACGCAGTCATATGGAGTGGTTTGGAGCGGTATGGAGTGGTACGCAGTGGTATTGAGCGGTATGGAGCGGTATGGAGTGGTACGCAGTGGTATGGAGTGGTATGGAGCGGTATGGAGTGGTACGCAGTGGTATGGAGCGGTATGGAGCGGTATGGAGTGGTACGCAGTGGTATGGAGTGGTATGGAGCGGTATGGAGTGGTACGCAGTGGTATGGAGCGGTATGGAGTGGTACGCAGTGGTATGGAGTAGTTTGTAGCGGTATGGAGTGGTACGCAGTGGTATGGAGTGGTATGGAGTGGTACGCAGTGGTATGGAGTAGTTTGTAGCGGTATGGAGTGGTACGCAGTGGTATGGAGTGGTATGGAGTGGTACGCAGTGGTATGGAGTGGTTTGGAGCGGTATGGAGTGGTACGCAGTGGTATGAAGTGGTACGCAGTGGTATGGAGCGGTATGGAGTGGTACGCAGTGGTAAGGAGTGGTTTGGAGCGGTATGGAGTGGTACGCAGTGGTATGGAGTGGTATGGAGCGGTATGGAGTGGAACGCAGTGGTATGGAGTGGTATGGAGTGGTACGCAGTTGTATGGAGAGGTTGGAGCGGTATGGAGTGGTACGCAGTGGTATGGAGCGGTATGGAGTGGTACGCAGTGGTATGGAGCGGTATGGAGCGGTATGGAGTGGTACGCAGTGGTATGGAGCGGTATGGAGTGGTACGCAGTGGTATGGAGTAGTTTGTAGCGGTATGGAGTGGTACGCAGTGGTATGGAGTGGTATGGAGTGGTACGCAGTGGTATGGAGTGGTATGGAGTGGTACGCAGTGGTATGGAGCGGTATGGAGTGGTATGGAGTGGTACGCAGTGGTATGGAGTGGTTCGGAGCGGTATGGAGTGGTACGCAGTGGTATGGAGTGGTATGGAGCGGTATGGAGTGGTACGCAGTGGTACGGAGTGGTATGGAGTGGTATGGAGTGGTATGGAGCGGTATGGAGTGGTACGCAGTGGTATGGAGTGGTTCGGAGCGGTATGGAGTGGTATGGAGCGGTATGGAGTGGTACGCAGTGGTACGGAGTGGTATGGAGTGGTACGCAGTGGTATGGAGCGGTATGGAGTGGTACGCAGTGGTATGGAGTGGTTCGGAGCGGTATGGAGTGGTACGCAGTGGTATGGAGCGGTGTGGAGCGGTATGGAGTGGTATGGAGCGGTATGGAGCGGTATGGAGTGGTACGCAGTGGTATGGAGTGGTATGGAGTGGTATGGAGCGGTATGGAGTGGTACGCAGTGGTATGGAGTGGTATGGAGCGGTATGGAGCGGTATGGAGTGGTATGGAGCGGTATGGAGCGGTACGCAGTGGTATGGAGCGGTTTGGAGCGGTATGGAGCGGTACGACAAAGCATAACCGGAGTCAAATCTGGGGCCTGTTTCCACTGCAGAAAGTAGGTTAAAAAGTAGGCGGGGCTTAATAAGATACGTGACGTTACAACAGTATTCTCAGCCTGGCGGCAGATCTGGACCTTGTGAATTCTCTGTTGTTTACATCCTGCACTTTGCATGAGTTGTTTTGTTTTGCCTCCCGGCATGGAGCTCACCAGTAAACACTCCCGTCTGCTGCCGGCTCGGTCCCTAACTTGCGTCTGCTCTTTCGGGACCAACATGAAAGTGATGCAGCAAAATAACCCAGAAAACAAGCCTCATTCAAGATTCAAGAGTCAATTCAAGTGTTTATTATCATATACACAGTAAAGAAACGAGTTTCCCTGCACTATGAAATTGGTACTTTGCTGCCCACACTGAATGCCACAAAATGTAAAACTATAAGACCATAGCAAACTTCAGCAATAGAAATACAAACCTATACATTAAACTGTGCAAAATACAGTTGATATATACAAGTGAATATACATTCTAACATTTAAGGAGGAAGTTCAAAAGAAATGCGGTCTTTGTCTTCACCACTCTGTGCAGAGAGGACAGTGGAGTCCTGCTGGTCTCTGCAGAGAGGACAGTGAAGTCCTGCTGGTCTTTGTCTTCACCACTCTCTGCAGTCTTTGGTCCATGACAGCGGTGCTGCTGTAGCACACGGTGGTCAGGAAGGGATCAACAATGCAGCTGTAGACGTTGCTGAGGGTCTTTGGGGACATGCCAAATGTCCTCAGCCTCCTAAGGAAGGACAGCTGCTGTTGAGCTTTCTTCACCAGCTGTGAGGTGTTGAGGGTCCAGGTGAGGTCCTCACTGATGTGGACCCCAATAATCTGAGCATTTGAAGCTGCTCACCCTTTCCTTTTTTTTCCCACTTCCAGCCATTCCATCACAGCCACACGATTACGACAATCAGCCATGGCAGCACCTGCTGGAAACAGGAAGTGGGGTGTACGTGCTCAAAATGGGCTTTAACTTCACACTTGACTTGAGAGTCTGTGTCTGATCACAGTCAAAAGACAGTCACAACCATCAGGCATAACGCACTTCCACTAGCACGCATGCTTATTAGCATGTGAGTTAGCGCTTGCATATGGGCCATCATATGAGCTGACATTAGCATATGATACTCAGGAGGTGGGGTTTAAGGCTCAGATTATTATGTCCAGGCAGTTATCTGAACAGTGTAAAAAAAACAAAAAAAAAACAAACTGTTACGGCTGAGAGCCGGTGGAGTCCTGAAACCCTGAAGCAGAGCAGGAGGCAGAGCAGGAGGCAGAGCAGGAGGCAGAGCAGGTGCAATTAGCAGTGATTTTATTGCGAACCAGGACCTGGGAGACGAGGGAACGGAGACTCCGGGAAGCAGAGCGTGCAGGCGGAAGGACGGCAGCAGGGAGGTGCTGCACCAGGAGGAGGTGAGGAGGCACGAGGAGCACAGCAGGGAGGTGCTGCACCAGGAGAAGGTGAGGAGGCACGAGGAGCGCAGCAGGGAGAGCTGCACCAGGAGGAGGTGAGGAGGCACGAGGAGCGCAGCAGGGAGAGCTGCACCAGGAGGAGGTGAGGAGGCACGAGGAGCGCAGCAGGGAGGTGCTGCACCAGGAGGAGGTGAGGAGGCACGAGGAGCACAGCAGGGAGAGCTGCACCAGGAGGAGGTGAGGAGGCACGAGGAGCGCAGCAGGGAGAGCTGCACCAGGAGGAGGTGAGGAGGCACGAGGAGCGCAGCAGGGAGAGCTGCACCAGGAGGAGGTGAGGAGGCTGGAAGCCGTGGAGGGCATTCACAGAGGTTACTCGTACAAGAGACACAGTCTTCTGGCACCTCCTCACTGCAGGGCTGAAGAGGAGGAGCAATCAATAAGTTGATTACCTGCAGGAGTGTCAGTGAGGAGGATCCGGTGCTGGAGGAGGTGTGAATCCTCACAGTACCCCCCCTCAATGGTCGCCACCTGGCGGCCCAGCCAGCTTGTCCGGGTGCTCGGTTTAGAAGTCGGAGATGAGCGTCTTGTCCAGGATGAACCGACGGGGAAGCCAGGACCGCTCCTCTGGACCGTACCCCTCCCAGTCCACCAGATATTGAAAACCCCTACCCCGGGTCTGCACATCCAGGATCTTGGACACGGTGAAGGCAGGGTGGTCATTGATGATCCTCGGGGGTGGTGGGGGGGTCAGCAGGAGGACAAAGGGGACTAGAGGAGAGAGACATGAAATGTAGAGTGCAACTTGAGGGAGTCTGGGAGCTGGCGGCGGACCGCGTGGGGTTGATCATCTTAGAGACCGGGAATTGGCCGATGTAGCGAGGAGATAGCTTCATCGACTCGACCTGGAGGGGAAGGTCTCGGCAGGACAACCATACCATCTGCCCGGGTCTGTAGTCTGGAGCAGGAGGGCAGTGATGGTCCGTGAGTCGTCTGTTGGTCTCCGCGGATCTGGAGAGCACTGCCCTGGCTGATCTCCATAAACCCCCGGACCCGGCGTAAGGGATCCTTGACCGCGGGGACAGCCACGTTGAGCTCCTGATCTGGGAACAGGGGAGGTTGACAACTGTGACAAACCTTGAACGTCGACATTCCAGTGGCTGAGCAGGTGAGGGAGTTGTGGGCGTATTCGATCCATGGAAGGTGGGAGCTCCAGGATGAAGGGAACTGCGCAGCCATGCACCGGAGAGCCGCCTTGAGGTTCTGGTTCACCCGCTCCATCTGGCCATTGGTCTGGGGATGATAACCAGAGGAGAGACTGGCCGTTACCCCCAGGGCTGAGCAGAACGCCTGCCACACCCGGGAGGCGAATTGAGGTCCCCGATCGGACATAACATCCATAGGGATTCCATGGATCCTGAACACATGGAGAACCAAGAGGTCAGCCATCTCCTGGGCCGTCGGCAACTTCCGGAGATGGACGTAGTGGACAGACTTTGAAAAACGGTCCACTATGGTCAGGATACAGGTGTTCCCGTCAGAAGGGGGGGAGACCGGTGACGAAGTCCACGGCGATGTGGGACCAGGGCCGGCTGGGAATTGGCAGCGGACGTAGGAGACCTGACGGAGGTTGATGGGAGGACTTACTGCGGGCACAGGTGGAACACGCTGCAACGAACTCCCGGACCTCCCGGGCCATGCCAGGCCATGCCAGGCCACCATAAACATCGCTGCAGGAAGGAGAGGGTGCGGCCGGCTCCAGGGTGGCAGGGGAGTTTGGAGTTGTGACCCCACTGAAGAACCTGGGAGCGCACGGAATCCGGAACGTAGATGCGGTCCGGCGGACCGGTGCCAGGATCCGGGTCTGCCCCCTGAGCCTCCCGTACAGTTGCCTCGATGTCCCAGGCAGCGGTACCCAGGATGTAGGACAACGGGATGATGAGGTCTGGTGACTCAGAGGAGGAAGGGGAGGAGTGGAGCCGAGACAGGGCGTCAGGTTTGATGTTCCAGGATCCAGGTCGGAAGGACAGAGTGTAATTGAACCTCCTGAGGAAGAGGGACCAGCGCGCCTGACGGGAGTTGAACCTGCGGGCCGAGCGAAGGTACTCCAGGTTTTTATGGTCCGTCCAGATGATGAAGGGGACTGTAGCGCCCTCCAACCAGTGTCTCCACTCTTGCAGAGCCCACACCGCCGCCAGCAGCTCCCGGTTCCCCACGTCGTAGTTCCTCTCTGCCTGAGAGAGCCTGCGGGAGAAGTAAGCACAGGGGTGGAGCTTGTGGGAAACAGAATGCTGTTGGGAGAGCACCGCTCCAACCCCGGTGTCGGAGGCATCTACTTCCACCACGAACTGCCGAGAGGGGTCAGGATGGAGTAGAACCGGGCCGCTGGTGAAGAGGGTCTTCAGCCGGGTGAACGCTGCAGCGGCTTCCTCGGACCACCGGAACGGAACCTTGGTGGATGTCAGTTGAGTTAGGGGAAGGGCCACCCTACTGTAGTTCCTGATAAACCTGCGCTAGAAGTTAGCGAACCCCAGGAATCTCAACAGCTGCTTCCGGGTGGTGGGGACGGGCCATTCCACGATGGCTTGAACCTTGGCCGGGTCCGGTTGGAGTTGCCCCTGGGCAATAATGAAGCCCAGGTACTACATGGAGGTGGTGTGGAACTTGCATTTCTCTGGTTTTACATATAGCCGGTTTTCCAGGAGGCGTTGGAGGACCATGCGGAAGGACGGCAGTAGGGAGGTGCTGCACCACGAGGAGGAGTTCTGAGGGCGCACAAGGAGCGCAGCAGGGAGAGCTGCACCAGGAGGAGGAATTCTGAGGGCGCACAAGGAGCGCAGCAGGGAGAGCTGCACCAGGAGGAGGAATTCTGAGGGCGCACAAGGAGCGCAGCAGGGAGAGCTGCACCACGGGGAGGCTGGCTGAGGACGCTGGTAGAGGGAAGCCGTGGAGGGCATTCACAGAGGTTACTCGTACAAGAGACACAGTCTTCTGGTACCTCCTCACTGCAGGGCTTAAGAGGAGGAGCAAGGAGGAGGTGTGGATCCTCACAAAAACACCTTCACTTCTTTAAGTATAAGTTTTATTAAGTGTTCTTGAAGTTTCAGAGGCAGAAGTCCAAATAGAACTTATACGCATAATTCATCAATCATCATCAGTTCATCTATCCTCTTCAATAAAAAGTCAGAATTGGGCGACATTTGGAATATTTGTTGGGTTTCAGCATAAAGCCAGTCCTCTGAATAGTCCCACTGCTTGATAATCTCTCAAATGTAAGTTCTGATTACTACTCTTACTCCAGTACTGAGGCAATAGGCCCAATGTTGATGTGCAACTCCCCCCCCCCCCCCCCCCCCCCCCCCCAAAAAAAAAACAAAGAAACAAGAATTGTGAATGAAGTGCAGACATTTAGAGCTTTTCCACCAGAAAGAACTAGGATTTATTTCAGGGCCAGTTCTTAAATGAGAAGCTTGAAAGAACCAGTTCTTTTTCCACTGCTAACAGAGCCAAGTGAGAGCCACATTATTATGTCACTCCAAAACGTGGTACGTCCCTGATTTCACCAATTTTGCGCTGACCTTGTCTGTCCTGAAGTTCGGATATAGTCAAAGAACTAGAAAACATTGAGTCACCTCGTCCTCTATTGGAGTTTATTCACATCTGTCTTGTTTCAGTCTGGAGCCCCTAGTGGCCAGAGAGAGAATTGTTTCAGTCTGGAGCCCCTAGTGGCCAGAGAGAGAATTGTTTCAGTCTGGAGCCCCTAGTGGCCAGAGAGAGAATTGTTTCAGTCTGGAGCCCCTAGTGGCCAGAGAGAGAATTGTTTCAGCCCGGAGCCCCTAGTGGCCAGAGAGGAAACAAAACACATGAATGAGCTTGGGGCTTGTTTTTTTCCCATGTGGACATTACATCGTCAATTTCTGCTCCTTTCACTTTATTTCTGGACGTGTCTGAATCAAAAGCTTCAGCATGAGGAGGAATGGAGGTGTAGAATGATAGAAGGAGGAATGGAGGTGTAGAATGATAGAAGGAGGAATGGAGGTGTAGAATGATAGAACGAGGAATGGAGGTGTAGAATGATAGAAGGAGGAATGGAGGTGTAGAATGATAGGAGGAATGGAGGTGTAGAATGATAGAATGAGGAATGGAGGTGTAGAATGATAGAAGGAGGAATGGAGCTGTAGAATGATAGAAGGAGGAATGGAGGTGTAGAATGATAGAAGGAGGAATGGAGATGTAGAATGATAGAAGGAGGAATGGAGCTGTAGAATGATAGAAGGAGGAATGGAGGTGTAGAATGATAGAAGGAGGAATGGAGATGTAGAATGATAGAAGGAGGAATGGAGGTGTAGAATGATAGAATGAGGAATGGAGGTGTAGAATGATAGAAGGAGGAATGGAGGTGTAGAATGATAGAAGGAGGAATGGGGGTGTAGAATGATAGAACGAGGAATGGAGGTGTAGAATGATAGAAGGAGGAATGGAGGTGTAGAATGATAGGAGGAATGGAGGTGTAGAATGATAGAATGAGGAATGGAGGTGTAGAATGATAGAAGGAGGAATGGAGGTGTAGAATGATAGAAGGAGGAATGGAGCTGTAGAATGATAGAAGGAGGAATGGAGGTGTAGAATGATAGAATGAGGAATGGAGGTGTAGAATGACAGAAGGAGGAATGGAGGTGTAGAATGATAGAAGGAGGAATGGAGGTGTAGAATGATAGAAGGAGGAATGGAGGTGTAGAATGATAGAAGGAGGAATGGAGGTGTAGAATGATAGAAGGAGGAATGGAGGTGTAGAATGATAGAAGGAGGAATGGAGGTGTAGAATGATAGAACGAGGAATGGAGGTGTAGAATGATAGAAGGAGGAATGGAGGTGTAGAATGATAGGAGGAATGGAGATGTAGAATGATAGAAGGAGGAATGGAGGTGTAGAATGATAGAAGGAGGAATGGAGATGTAGAATGATAGAAGGAGGAATGGAGGTGTAGAATGATAGAAGGAGGAATGGAGGTGTAGAATGATAGGAGGAATGGAGATGTAGAATGATAGAAGGAGGAATGGAGGTGTAGAATGATAGAAGGAGGAATGGAGATGTAGAATGATAGAAGGAGGAATGGAGGTGTAGAATGATAGAAGGAGGAATGGAGGTGTAGAATGATAGAACGAGGAATGGAGGTGTAGAATGATAGAAGGAGGAATGGAGGTGTAGAATGATAGGAGGAATGGAGGTGTAGAATGATAGAATGAGGAATGGAGGTGTAGAATGATAGAAGGAGGAATGGAGCTGTAGAATGATAGAAGGAGGAATGGAGGTGTAGAATGATAGAAGGAGGAATGGAGCTGTAGAATGATAGAAGGAGGAATGGAGGTGTAGAATGATAGAAGGAGGAATGGAGGTGTAGAATGATAGAATGAGGAATGGAGGTGTAGAATGATAGAATGAGGAATGGAGGTGTAGAATGATAGAAGGAGGAATGGAGGTGTAGAATGATAGAAGGAGGAATGGGGGTGTAGAATGATAGAACGAGGAATGGAGGTGTAGAATGATAGAAGGAGGAATGGAGGTGTAGAATGATAGGAGGAATGGAGGTGTAGAATGATAGAATGAGGAATGGAGGTGTAGAATGATAGAAGGAGGAATGGAGGTGTAGAATGATAGAAGGAGGAATGGAGGTGTAGAATGATAGAAGGAGGAATGGAGCTGTAGAATGATAGAAGGAGGAATGGAGGTGTAGAATGATAGAATGAGGAATGGAGGTGTAGAATGACAGAAGGAGGAATGGAGGTGTAGAATGATAGAAGGAGGAATGGAGGTGTAGAATGATAGAAGGAGGAATGGAGGTGTAGAATGATAGAAGGAGGAATGGAGGTGTAGAATGATAGAAGGAGGAATGGAGGTGTAGAATGATAGAAGGAGGAATGGAGGTGTAGAATGATAGAACGAGGAATGGAGGTGTAGAATGATAGAAGGAGGAATGGAGGTGTAGAATGATAGGAGGAATGGAGATGTAGAATGATAGAAGGAGGAATGGAGGTGTAGAATGATAGAAGGAGGAATGGAGATGTAGAATGATAGAAGGAGGAATGGAGGTGTAGAATGATAGAAGGAGGAATGGAGGTGTAGAATGATAGAAGGAGGAATGGAGGTGTAGAATGATAGAACGAGGAATGGAGGTGTAGAATGATAGAAGGAGGAATGGAGATGTAGAATGATAGAAGGAGGAATGGAGGTGTAGAATGATAGAAGGAGGAATGGAGGTGTAGAATGATAGAAGGAGGAATGGAGGTGTAGAATGATAGAAGGAGGAATGGAGGTGTAGAATGATAGGAGGAATGGAGGTGTAGAATGATAGAATGAGGAATGGAGGTGTAGAATGATAGAAGGAGGAATGGAGGTGTAGAATGATAGAAGGAGGAATGGAGGTGTAGAATGATAGAAGGAGGAATGGAGCTGTAGAATGATAGAAGGAGGAATGGAGGTGTAGAATGATAGAATGAGGAATGGAGGTGTAGAATGACAGAAGGAGGAATGGAGGTGTAGAATGATAGAAGGAGGAATGGAGGTGTAGAATGATAGAAGGAGGAATGGAGCTGTAGAATGATAGAAGGAGGAATGGAGGTGTAGAATGATAGAAGGAGAAATGGAGGTGTAGAATGATAGAAGGAGGAATGGAGATGTAGAATGATAGAAGGAGGAATGGAGGTGTAGAATGATAGAATGAGGAATGGAGGTGTAGAATGATAGAATGAGGCATGGAGGTGTAGAATGATAGAATGGAGGTGTAGAATGATAGAATGAGGAATGGAGGTGTAGAATGATAGAACAAGGAATGGAGGTGTAGAATGATAGAATGGAGGTGTAGAATGATAGAAGAGAGGTGTAGAATGATAGAATGGAGGTGTAGAATGATAGAAGAGAGGTGTAGAATGATAGAATGGAGGTGTAGAATGATAGAATGGAGGTGTAGAATGATAGAATGGAGGTGTAGAATGACAGAACGCAGCTCTACAGCGTTTATAATGGAAACCTACGTAGACACACTGATTAAAGTTCTCTTTCACATGAAACCATGAAGGCCACATTCACTCCAGGAAAAACCATCTTTTTTCTCCCCTGGGTTCTAAAACAAATTCTGTCCACATGTCAGTATGAACACGGCCAGAGACGAGGCTGGTGGTGGTGGTGGTGGGGGGAGGGGGGAGATTACGTCATCTGTTTTCCACAGATGACTGTCTTTGCCGTCCACACCCTGGGGGGGTTGGATGGCATGAGCCGGGGTTTTAGAATGTCCCCACTCTGGGACCCGTGTTCAAAGAAAAACTTTTCACACTTCTTTGACCGCCTCATGTGGCTGATAGGCCAGAAACAGCTTGTTTAGGTCAACGAGCATGCTGGTGTGGACGAACCCCTAAATAGCTCACTTTATGGTTGAAAAATCCAGCTTTCATTTACAGTCGTATGTAGTTTTTTAGTTGCTGATGAACCAAAAGTATCACTTCATCATACAGTTCTGTGGGTTAGAAAATATGAATGGAGCGTCTCGTAGCGGAGCAACGCAGCTGTAGACCTCAGCCTGAGGTCATGACGCCATACTAGACCTGAAAGTGAAGTGAATTACAATGTGTTACCGTGACAAGCCTGAAAAAAACTGCTTCGAAATGAGATCTCTCACACAGCTGACAGCATAGCGCCCCAGCTCTGCAGCTCTGCTGCATCTCCACGATGGCTGATTAAATAATCTTGTTCCCTCCTATTATTAACTTGAGGGAACGACTTATTATATCATTCCCATGCATTATTTGTATTTTTTTCTCTATAACCACTCCGGGGCTTTGTGTTGGCTGTAGATTTCAGAAAGCCAGTTCAGCACCTCTTCTGTCTTGTAAGTAGCGACAACTCCAACTCCTGGTGCTAACTCTGGCCCTGGACCAGAACTAGAACCTGGTTCCTTCTGGTGGAAAAGCCCCGATTGATAGCCTCTGCTGGGGACAGAGCAGCTTAACAGCCCTTAAACTCATTACATTCTGAAACTTACTTGCACATGAGTTTCCCTTTTTGCCAAACTATAATTTCTTTCCCCTGAATAATAAATAATCACTACTAACACAAATAATAAGGGAACTATTGTAACAGCACAAACTATTTACAGAGAAAACCCATCAACTGAAGGTCAGATTGACATATTTTGTGAGTTTCCCAAAAGAAAATGCAGCTGATTTACAATGATGAGAAATGG
>NC_137654.1:2955793-2961198 GCF_963422515.1 Blennius ocellaris
GTGATCAGTTGTTCAGGTGATCAGTTGTTCAGGTGATCAGATGTTCAGGTGATCAGAGGTCCAGGTGATCAGTTGTTCAGGTGATCAGTTGTTCAGGTGATCAGTTGTTCAGGTGATCGGTTGATGTGGAGATGGATGCTGTGGTTTGAGGCCTCCTGCAGCTGGAGAATCATTTATTCCACCCCCTTCATAAACTCCAGGAACTCTGTCAAAGACAACAACAGAGTGAAAATCTAAAATAAAATATTAAAGTGGATACTTTTGAATCTAGATATACTTTGTATTCTTGTTCTCATGCTACTTCAGGTGGTGCCACAACAGAGAAGCGACGGTTCATCACCCTCCTGTCATCGGGACGTGGTTGGCTTTTTCTCTCTCCTCCCCTTTGTGTTCCAGGCTGTTTGAGGAAGTTCTCCTGATCATCTGCACCTCTTAACCAGCTGCTGGACTCCACTCAGCGCTGGATCCTAACACTCTCAGAGTTACTCTCCCTTTCGCTCAGTTTATGTTCGCTGCTAATGCCGCTTCATTCTGCCTTCCCTCTGAAGACTGGCCTGCCTCGGCTTCTGCCTTCCCTCTGAAGACTGGCCTGCCTCGGCTTCTGCTGCTTCTCGGACCGACTCCAGCCCCCAGTATCTCCCACTTCCACAACGCAGCCTCCACCATCGGCCACTGGAGCTCTGGAGACCCCCTCCTCACACCAACCACCTCCAACCCAGCTAAGAGTGGCTCCCTTTCCGTTCACTCCGTTTCTCTTACGAGAGAACTCGTCTGTCTCCTGCTGCTTTATCTGCATCTGAGCCTCCTTCAGGAATAATGTCTACAATCTGTAGATTTTCTGGATAGTGACGAACAAATTAAACTGAGGTCTGCATTGTAATCTGATTACCGTTTTTAAATGGCTTAAACATTGTCATATTTAGTTATTTCCTCAATTCCTCACACTTCATCCAAACTTGCGTCAATGTTAATTCAGAAGTGATCAGATAATAATATTGATGCTTTATGAGTTGTGCTTCACACTGATAACATTCGTTGTATTTCACCCCTTCAGACCACCAGAGGCGCTTCAAGCACTGGATAATCATCCTTATGCACAGGCAGGCCAAGAATGTTTTGACAACAAAGTCACTTGTGAGTCTATATAGTCATGTGACACCAGAAGCTCGGTTCCTTTTCACCTTCTACAGTAACCAGCAGGTTTATCTGTGTGGTTCGTCAGCATGATATTGGTGATTTCCACTGCTTTGCAGTTGCTGCTGCTGGTGTCCTGTAGGCCTGCGACCTGCGCTCCTAGGGCTGCACAAGCAGCGTTTCTGCAGACTTTGTAGCTGCACCTGGGCTTGTTTGATTGTAAAGCTGTGTTTAGTTGTGTCTATTGCTTTTATATTGTTATACGGCTGCTTTCAGCTTGTAATAGTTTTTCTATGGAAGCGTTACTACCGCGGTCTACTTGTCTTTGATCTGTTGCTGGGCCCGTTAAGAACTGCTTGTCCCGGCCGTCTGGTTGAGGATCACCTTCGGGAGGCCCTCTCAGAATGTCTGTCCCACTTGTGGCCCGCAGGACGGTATTTTGTGGCCCCCACCTCAGTATGAAGGTATAATATTAGTGTGGCCCATCAAGCACAAGAAGTAAGGCAACTGCTACTGGTTACAGCAAATGGCTGAGCTTTGACAGTATGAAGTCTGTTGTTCTGCAATGATTCACCCAAATCAGGTCAAAGGGCTTGAAACATACCTGGTACCATCACTTCATATTCGTAGTGAACCATGTAAAAGAAGAACTCAAGAAGTTAAGCTTATCTTTTATGCCTGATGCAAGTGGTAGGGGCTTTTATTTTGACACTAATCCCAGCAGGAACACCATGGCAGCATGCATTCCACATTCCCTCTTCACTCGGTCGCCCACTTAAAACTAATAAACTAAACTCAACTGGATGAAAAAAAGAACTACATGAACGGAGCAACAAAAACACAACACAACCATTAGCAACACTACAAACCTATCATAACCCTCAATAATGACATCTGAAACACGACGGACAGAAACTCCCATGATGCATTGCAATGATCAGCTCCGTGACGTCGACCAACAGACGACCACGGAGCGCCACTATTGTTGCGTAAAGACGTGACATCCTTGTCATTCACAACTGAAAAGGGTTTTGAAGTAGTCAAACGTATCTCCTTCTTCTCCAATATTCAATAATCACAACCATCCTTCTGTATCTCAGTGTATTTCTGTTTCACCCTGATTTTATGTCCTCTACTGTTTGTTATTGTCCAGGAACATAATAAAACACCTTAAATGAAAATGATTTTCAAAAAGATTGTAAAAATGTCTTTATTGATTGATTCTGTGATTCTACCAGTTGTGGCCAATAAGGAGCTGAACACCAGCAGGTTCTTGGACTTAGCTTGGGTTCCGGAGAATGCGTTTCGTGTTTCAGCTGTTTTCAGCAGATTGACTCTGTAATTAGTTTGAGATTTTGTACCGTCATAATCGATTTTCCCGTCGTTGTTTTTGTCCCCGTCCTTCATGAGCTCCTCGATGTCGTCCTCAGTGATGGTCTCTCCGGTGGACGCCAGCATGGCCTTCAGCTCCTCCAGGTCGATGTATCCGTCTCCATTCCTCAACACAACAGCAGCACACATCAGCTCACATCTGCTCTCAAGCACGTCTGCTGCTCACTGGCACAAGTTTTCTTTCAACCTACTTATCAAACATGCGGAAGAGTTCTGCCAGCTCTTCTTCTGACTTCCCTTTACTCTCCTCCTTCATGCAGCGCACCATCATAACCAAGAACTCGTCAAAGTCCACTGTCCCACTGCCTGTGGACGGACGCTGCGTTAGCACACTGGTTGGCTGAGCTGGCTGCACAGAGCAGTCCGCCTCGCTCACTCACCGTCTTCATCCACCTCGTCGATCATCTCCTGGAGCTCCTCTGGGGTGGGGTTCTGCCCCAGCATCCTCATCACCTTCCCCAGCTCCTTGGTGCTGATGCAGCCATCCTCCGCATCCTGGATGAAGATGTCGAACGCAGCTTTGAATTCTGGAGCAGGAAAACCAAATCTTAATCACAAACAAGAACAAGGACTCCAAAGGGTTTCGTGAATGCTTCCGTTGGTTCGGCGCTGCGGGACTTTATTCAACCTGTCGCACCAGATCGTGTGGTCCAGGTTGACCACACAACTTATCTTGACTACAGGAGACCACGTTGACCTCAGTGTAAATGTTTTGGATTAGATTTTCCAAACCGCACTGCTCTTTCTGACATCTCTCTTTGTGTTTCACTCGACGGGATGTTTGGATCAGCAGAGCTTCAGAACCGTAGAAGTTCAACGTTGATATTTTTGATTGTTCTTCCTTCATGTCTGTCTCCTGTCCTGTGGCCACCTGGTATGAATTAATGAATATCCTACACTTTGTGCTAATTAGTTATACTCTACGAAACAATGCGTCCCTTTTTACAAAAATAAATATTTTGGATTTTCAGTGCACAGAAATCCTTTACTGCAGTTCATTGAGTTTTTCAATGACATGTATAATGTGTAGAGGAATGTCTCTGCTGTTTCACATCATAATATATGTGAAGCTCATATTGTGGACATTTGTATTGTTGTTGTTGTTGTTGTTGTTGTTGTTGTTGTTGTTGTTGTTGTTGTTGTGTAAAAGATTTCAGTCCCATGGTGGAGAAACAGACAGGATATCTATTTTATTATTGACTTGAAAGGAATTTTTACTGGCAGAAATGAAATGAGGCCAGTCTTGTGGTCTGCTGTGAAGACGATGAAGATGATGAAGATGAATATGATGAAGCTCAGATCGTGGGTTCAGTTCAGACCTTTCTGTATGAACTTTGCATGTTTTCATCTTTGCACAGGATATTTTTCCTGGTACTCCAGTCTAATTTAATGCCCAGACCCTGCTGGAGACGTTCCCCTGGCCTGGCAACATCAACTCACACTTTGTGAGCTGGGACCGAGTCCTGAACCCTGAAACCCAGAGACCCAGAGACACTGGGGCTGTGGGACCCTGGGACCCTGGGACCCTGGGACCCTGGGACCCTGGGACCCTGGGACCCTGGGACTCTGAACTGGTCTAAACTTGGTAGAAAGTAGATCACAGGAATAGATGGACAGATCATAAGTTTCATTTCCTCACCATTTTTCTGCTCCTCTGTCAAATTCTCCACCTGCAGGGAAACCAGATCAAAAATCAATCTTCGTCTGGACTCTATAGCTTTTAGCTCTACAATCTATACATCTACAATCAGTATGTCAAAAGCCTGTAGTCCTACAGTCTGTGACCCTACAGTCTCTAGGTGTACAGACAGTCTGTAGACCTAGAGACTGTAGCTCAGTAAAGTTGGCTGCAACATGATGCCGCTTTCTTCACTTTCTATTCTTGTTTCATAGTTTGGAAGCGACCAGCTGTTCTCTTCCTCAAATCAAACTGTCCCACTGCTATGTTCCATTGTCAGACACAGAAATGTCAGTCTGTCTCTTCATCAGTCTGTCTCCATCAGTGTATCTCCATCAGTCTGTCATCTTCAGTCTGTCTCCATCAGTCTGTCTCTTCATCAGTCTGTCTCCATCAGTCTGTCTCTTCATCAGTCTGTCTCCATCAGTCTGTCTCCATCACTCTATCTCCATCAGTCTGTCATCTTCAGTCTATCTCCAGCAGTCTGTCTCTTCATCAGTCTGTCTCCATCAGTCTGTCTCCATCAGTCTGTCTCTTCATCAGTCTGTCTCCATCAGTCTGTCTCCATCAGTCTGTCTCCATCACTCTATCCCCATCAGTCTGTCATCTTCAGTCTATCTCCATCAGTCTGTCTCTTCATCAGCCTGTCTCCATCAGTCTGTCTCCATCAGTCTGTCTCTTCATCAGTCTGTCTCCATCAGTCTGTCATCTTCAGTCTGTCTCCATCACTCTAGCTCCATCACTCTATCTCCATCAGTCTATCTCCATCAGTCTATCTCCATCAGTCTGTCTCCATCACTCTATCTCCATCAGTATGTCTCTCCATCACTCTATCTCCATCAGTCTATCTCCATCAGTCTGTCTCCATCAGTCTGTCTCCATCAGTCTGTCTCCATCAGTATGTCTCTCTTTCACTCTATCTCCATCAGTCTATCTCCATCAGTCTATCTCCATCAGTCTGTCTCCATCAGTCTGTCTCCATCAGTCTGTCTCCATCAGTATGTCTCTCCATCACTCTATCTCCATCAGTCTGTCTCCATCACTCTATCTCCATCAGTCTGTCTCCATCAGTCTGTCTCCATCAGTCTGTCTCCATCAGAATGTCTCTCCATCACTCTATCTCCATCAGTCTGTCTCCATCACTCTATCTCCATCAGTCTGTCTCCATCAGTCTATCTCCATCAGTCTATCTCCATCAGTC